>NW_027450948.1:0-5000 GCF_964194025.1 Convolutriloba macropyga
CTCACAACTTTATCGTCTATGTGGAAAAGGTTGCTAACAGCGCTCTCTATGAGAGGCCCTCGCATATAACTATACGAGGAAAAGGCGATAGAGTTGTTTGAATGTGGGGCAGGTTCATCGACAAGCTAAGTTGATCACATTCTTGTTGTGGCATCCTACTAGAATTGGTCACGGTCTGCACCAACTCTCCCAAGTTGGCCAGACTTAAAACTAGAAATAAGGTTTGCAGCTATGTGAACCTAGAAACTGTAAAGGAGTTGAAAGAACTTAAAGGAATTGAAAGAGGCCTTGAGGTATATCCTCTTGGTAAAGACCCACAAAAGCTCACAAAAGTGGCTTCGAAGGGCAAAACTGGTTCATCCAAAACAATTGGAGAGCTTAAAGCAGAACCAATTCGAATGAAACACTATTGGTGAAACTTCATCATGAGAACGTCACAAGCTGATCACGCTCTATGATATGACTAGTATTATGTTGCTTCTAGTAGGCTAAGCGCAAGCCGAAACATCAACATGTGAAAGTCGTAGAATTTTGCAATCAAACTGTGGCTAGTACTGTGATGTTACTAGTAACCTGGTGTTCCGTCATATGGCCAAGAGAGCATTTGAAGGCGAAACTTCTGCATGGGAAAGCTGCATCATGATCAAAATTTTATATCGAGTATTATGTTGACGTTAGTAGGCCTTGGCCGAAAACGCAGCATGTGAAAGGTATAGATAAAAGTTATTGTTGCAGTCAGTACTGTGTAGTTACTAGTAGCTGGATTTAAGCTCAAAATGAGACACTGTTGGTGAAACTTCATCATGAGAATGTCACAAGCTGATCAAGCTCTATGATATGACTAGTATTATGTTGCTTCTAGTAGGCTAAGCGCAAGCCGAAACATCAACATGTGAAAGTCGTAGAATTTTGCGATCAAATTGTGGCTAGTACTGTGATGTTACTAGTAACCTTGTGTTACGTCATATGGCCAAGAGAGCATTTGAAGGCGAAACTTCTGCATGGGGAAGCTGCATCATGAACAAAAGTTTATATCGAGTATTATGTTGACATTAGTAGGCCCTGGCCGAAAGCGCAGCATGTGAAAGGTATAGATAAAAGTTATCGTTGCAGTCAGTACTGTGTAGTTACTAGTAGCTGGATTTAAGCTCGAAATGAGACACTGTTGGTGAAACTTCATCATGAGAACGTCACAAGCTGATCACGCTCCATGATATGACTAGTATTATGTTGCTTCTAGTAGGCTAAGCGCAAGCCGAAACATCAACATGTGAAAGTCGTAGAATTTTGCGATCAAATTGTGGCTAGTACTGTGATGTTACTAGTAACCTTGTGTTACGTCATATGGCCAAGAGAGCATTTGAAGGCGAAACTTCTGCATGGGGAAGCTGCATCATGAACAAAAGTTTATATCGAGTATTATGTTGACGTTAGTAGGGCCCTGGCCGAAAGCGCAGCATGTGAAAGGTATAGATAAAAGTTAGCGTTGCAGTCAGTACTGTGTAGTTACTAGTAGCTGGATTTAAGCTCGAAATGAGACACTGTTGGTGAAACTTCATCATGAGAACGTCACAAGCTGATCACGCTCTATGATATGACTAGTATTATGTTGCTTCTAGTAGGCTAAGCGCAAGCCGAAACATCAACATGTGAAAGTCGTAGAATTTTGCAATCAAACTGTGGCTAGTACTGTGATGTTACTAGTAACCTTTTCTTACGTCATATGGCCAAGAGAGCATTTGAAGGCGAAACTTCTGCATGGGGAAGCTGCATCATGAACAAAAGTTTATATCGAGTATTATGTTGACGTTAGTAGGCCCTGGCCGAAAGCGCAGCATGTGAAAGGTATAGATAAAAGTTATCGTTGCAGTCAGTACTGTGTAGTTACTAGTAGCTGGATTTAAGCTCGAAGTGAGACACTGTTGGTGAAACTTCATCATGAGAACGTCACAAGCTGATCACGCTCTATGATATGACTAGTATTATGTTGCTTATAGTAGGCTAAGCGCAAGCCGAAACATCAACATGTGAAAGTCGTAGAATTTTGCGATCAAATTGTGGCTAGTACTGTGATGTTACTAGTAACCTTGTGTTACGTCATATGGCCAAGAGAGCATTTGAAGGCGAAACTTCTGCATGGGGAAGCTGCATCATGAACAAAAGTTTATATCGAGTATTATGTTGACGTTAGTAGGCCCTGGCCGAAAGCGCAGCATGTGAAAGGTATAGATAAAAGTTAGCGTTGCAGTCAGTACTGTGTAGTTACTAGTAGCTGGATTTAAGCTCGAAATGAGACACTGTTGGTGAAACTTCATCATGAGAACGTCACAAGCTGATCACGCTCTATGATATGACTAGTATTATGTTGCTTCTAGTAGGCTAAGCGCAAGCCGAAACATCAACATGTGAAAGTCGTAGAATTTTGCAATCAAACTGTGGCTAGTACTGTGATGTTACTAGTAACCTTTTCTTACGTCATATGGCCAAGAGAGCATTTGAAGGCGAAACTTCTGCATGGGGAAGCTGCATCATGAACAAAAGTTTATATCGAGTATTATGTTGACGTTAGTAGGCCCTGGCCGAAAGCGCAGCATGTGAAAGGTATAGATAAAAGTTATCGTTGCAGTCAGTACTGTGTAGTTACTAGTAGCTGGATTTAAGCTCGAAGTGAGACACTGTTGGTGAAACTTCATCATGAGAACGTCACAAGCTGATCACGCTCTATGATATGACTAGTATTATGTTGCTTATAGTAGGCTAAGCGCAAGCCGAAACATCAACATGTGAAAGTCGTAGAATTTTGCGATCAAACTGTGGCTAGTACTTTGATGATGCTTGTAGCCAACCGAATTGGTTGAAAAGCCCAATAAGTAAGCTAACTTGGGAGAGCTTGTTGGAAACCAAATGCTACTAGATTGGTCCAAATACATCCTTCAACAGGGGATCACTTGGCTCGCTTTACGAAGAGGAGCACAGCTATATGTGTTAATTCGGTATGAATCGCAAGATTTGTTTACCGACCTCTCTAACGCAAAAGGCGGTCTCGGCTTCGGCTGTTGACTGCGTCCGATTCAGGGTTATATAACTCTCGATTGAACACATTGATGTTCTATTGTTGGTGCTTCCAATAAAATTGGAACACTTAAAGCAGAACCGATTCAAATAATAGCATTCTGATCAATGATTGCATTCCTTGATCAAGAACTGCTGGAGTCATTGTGATGGCGAATTTTCTTCATAAGAAAATTGCAAAGAGACGGAACTTAATGAGACTAGTATTATGTTGTTTCTAGTAAGCGGAAGCTGAAACAGCAACATGTGAAAATCAAGTTTTGTTCAATGATCTCGAGGCGATAAGTACTATGAAGCAACTAGTAGCCTAAGCATGACTCAGATTTGAGACAGTCAAAAAGACTGGCGAAACTTCTTCACATGAAAGTTACATAGAGAACTACAAATGTATACAGCGAGTATTATGTTGTTTCTAGTAGGCGAAAGCTGAAACATCAACATGTGAAAGTTGTCTGCAAACTGTAGAACGATATGTGATTAGTACTGTGCTGTTACTAGTAGCCAGTCTGACTGTAGAAGCCAAGACAAAGGGAAACTAATGCATCTGAAAAGGACAAGTTATGGAAAGGTATGCACGATAAGTATTATGTTGTTTCTAGTAAGCGGCAGCTGAAACATCAACATGTGAACGTCGTTGTGTACAGTAACCTAGAACTATATAGTCCTTAGTAACGTGCATTTACTAGTACCTGTAATTGGTATTCAGACTCAGGCAGTTTGGAATAGTTTGGCAAAGATGCACCAGAGAAAACTGGGATTTGATACAGAAATTGTTGAATACAAGTATTATGCTGCTTCTAGTAGGTTGAATCCGAAACATCAGCATGTGAAAATTGAAAACATTTCTGGTTCGAATTGTCACAAGTATTTGGTGATCTGAGTAGCCAAACTCACTACAACGCCAATTGAAGGCAAAAATTCTCAACGGGAAAAGCTATTCTCATTGAATGAGCTAACAAGACGAGTATTATGTTGCTTCTAGTAGGCGAAAGCCAAAACATCAACATGTGAAAGTCTTGCTGAACAAATTTAATGTTGTTGAGCTCAGTACCGTGTGAATTAGTAGCCATAATTGGCGAGCGAAAATTGAACTGGCGAAACTTCGTCTTTGGAAAATTGCAGATGCCGAGCACTTATTTTGCAACGAGTATTATGTTGACTGTAGTAAGCGAAAGCCGAAACAGCAACATGTGAAAGCTGTTGAAATTTGTGGTCATTTTGCAATAAGTACAAGGAGTGTAACTAGTAGCCAGGTCAAAATTTGGGATAAGAATGAGCAAAAATTCTGCATGAGAACAGTTGAAATTATGAAACTAAATTACAAAGACTAGTATTATGTTGTTTCGAGTACGCGAAAGCGGAAACATCAACATGTGAACGTTTGTAACGAAGTTTCGTTAATTTTCAGCCTAGTACTGAGCAAGAACGAGTAGCCTCATCTCCAATCCCACGCAAAATGTAGTGAAATATGTGAGTGAACCTTATTCACGGTGAGGGTTTCCCGAGGTCTGTATTGCAGCGAGTATTATGTTGCTTCTAGTAAGCGAAAGCTGAAACAACAACATTTGAAAGTTGGAATTAATGACTGAATGGAAACTTCGACCTGTGTTTGATAGTAGTAGCGAACAAAACTGCTGAATCGGTTTCTGTCTCATATTGGTCAGTGAACCAATTAAGAGACAATCAACTACATAACCTGAATTGGGCGAGAGAACCCCCTTAACTTAAGCATATCAGTAAGGGGAGGAAAAGAAATCAACTGAGAATCCCTTAGTAATGGCGAATGAACAGGGAAAAGCTCATCGGGAAGAGAAATGGCAACATTTCTCGGTGTCCGGTATGGTTTGATGCTAGACTGGTGAATTTGTCCTGATGTCTACTGGAAAGTAGCATCAAAGAAGGTGAAAATCCTGTAAAGGTCATTTTCG
>NW_027450948.1:10000-17857 GCF_964194025.1 Convolutriloba macropyga
AATGGCCTAACAGTGGCAGCCAATCAGAGTGCGAGAAAAGCGCTCCCAAATGGCCTAACAGTGGCAGCCAATCAGAGTGCGAGAAAAGCGCTCCCAAATGGCCTAACAGTGGCAGCCAATCAGAGTGCGAGAAAAGCGCTCCCAAATGGCCTAACAGTGGCAGCCAATCAGAGTGCGAGAAAAGCGCTCCCAAATGGCCTAACAGTGGCAGCCAATCAGAGTGCGAGAAAAGCGCTCCCAAATGGCCTAACAGTGGCAGCCAATCAGAGTGCGAGAAAAGCGCTCCCAAATGGCCTAACAGTGGCAGCCAATCAGAGTGCGAGAAAAGCGCTCCCAAATGGCCTAACAGTGGCAGCCAATCAGAGTGCGAGAAAAGCGCTCCCAAATGGCCTAACAGTGGCAGCCAATCAGAGTGCGAGAAAAGCGCTCCCAAATGGCCTAACAGTGGCAGCCAGCTAGAGCTAGCTTAAGTTAGCTTGGGTTAGCTTGAGTTAGCTTTAATTAGCTTTAATTAGCTTAAGCTAGCTTAAGTTAGCTTGGGTTAGCTTGAGTTAGCTTGAGCTAGCTTGAGTTAGCTTGAATTAGCTTGAGTTAGCTTGAATTAGCTTGAGTTAGCTTGAGTTAGCTTGAATTAGCTTGAGTTAGCTTGAGTTAGCTCGGGTTAGCTTGAGTTTGACTTCATTAACCCAAGTTAGCTTGGGTTAACTTCATTAAGTTAGCTTGAACTAGCTTGAGTTAGCTTGAGTTAGCTTGAGTTAGCTTGAGTTAGCTTGAGTTAGCTTGTCTTAGCTTTAGCTAGCTTGAGTTAGCTTGAACTAGCTTTAGCTACCTTGAGTTAGCTTGAGTTAGCTCGGGTTAGCTTGAGTTAGCTTGAGTTAGCTTGAGTTAGCTTTAGCTAGCTTGAGTTAGCTTGAGTTAGCTTGAGTTAGCTTGAGTTAGCTTGAATTAGCTTGAGTTAGCTTGAGTTAGCTTTAGCTAGCTTGGGTTAGCTTGAGCTAGCTTGAGTTAGCTCGGGTTAGCTTGAGTTAGCTTGAGTTAGCTTTAGCTAGCTTGAGTTAGCTTGAGTTAGCTTGAGTTAGCTTGAGTTAGCTTTAGCTAGCTTGAGTTAGCTTGAACTAGCTTGAGTTAGCTTGAGCTAGCTTGAGTTAGCTTGAGTTAGCTTGAGTTAGCTTTAGCTAGCTTGAGTTAGCTTGAACTAGCTTTAGTTAGCTTGAGTTAGCTTGAGTTAGCTTGAGTTAGCTTGAGTTAGCTTGTCTTAGCTTTAGCTAGCTTGAGTTAGCTTGAACTAGCTTTAGCTACCTTGAGTTAGCTTGAGTTAGCTCGGGTTAGCTTGAGTTAGCTTGAGTTAGCTTGAGTTAGCTTTAGCTAGCTTGAGTTAGCTTGAGTTAGCTTGAGTTAGCTTGAACTAGCTTGAGTTAGCTTGAGTTAGCTTGAGTTAGCTTGAGTTAGCTTGAGTTAGCTTGAGTTAGCTTGTCTTAGCTTTAGCTAGCTTGAGTTAGCTTGAACTAGCTTTAGCTACCTTGAGTTAGCTTGAGTTAGCTCGGGTTAGCTTGAGTTAGCTTGAGTTAGCTTGAGTTAGCTTTAGCTAGCTTGAGTTAGCTTGAGTTAGCTTGAGTTAGCTTGAGTTAGCTTGAATTAGCTTGAGTTAGCTTGAGTTAGCTTTAGCTAGCTTGGGTTAGCTTGAGCTAGCTTGAGTTAGCTCGGGTTAGCTTGAGTTAGCTTGAGTTAGCTTTAGCTAGCTTGAGTTAGCTTGAGTTAGCTTGAGTTAGCTTGAGTTAGCTTTAGCTAGCTTGAGTTAGCTTGAACTAGCTTGAGTTAGCTTGAGCTAGCTTGAGTTAGCTTGAGTTAGCTTGAGTTAGCTTTAGCTAGCTTGAGTTAGCTTGAACTAGCTTGAGTTAGCTTGAGTTAGCTTGAGTTAGCTTGTCTTAGCTTTAGCTAGCTTGAGCTAGCTTGAACTAGCTTTAGCTACCTTGAGTTAGCTTGAGTTAGCTCGGGTTAGCTTGAGTTAGCTTGAGTTAGCTTGAGTTAGCTTTAGCTAGCTTGAGTTAGCTTGAGTTAGCTTGAGTTAGCTTGAACTAGCTTGAGTTAGCTTGAGTTAGCTTGAGTTAGCTTGAGTTAGCTTGAGTTAGCTTGTCTTAGCTTTAGCTAGCTTGAGTTAGCTTGAACTAGCTTTAGCTACCTTGAGTTAGCTTGAGTTAGCTCGGGTTAGCTTGAGTTAGCTTGAGTTAGCTTGAGTTAGCTTTAGCTAGCTTGAGTTAGCTTGAGTTAGCTTGAGTTAGCTTGAGTTAGCTTGAATTAGCTTGAGTTAGCTTGAGTTAGCTTTAGCTAGCTTGGGTTAGCTTGAGCTAGCTTGAGTTAGCTCGGGTTAGCTTGAGTTAGCTTGAGTTAGCTTTAGCTAGCTTGAGTTAGCTTGAGTTAGCTTGAGTTAGCTTGAGTTAGCTTTAGCTAGCTTGAGTTAGCTTGAACTAGCTTGAGTTAGCTTGAGCTAGCTTGAGTTAGCTTGAGTTAGCTTGAGTTAGCTTTAGCTAGCTTGAGTTAGCTTGAACTAGCTTGAGTTAGCTTGAGCTAGCTTGAGTTAGCTTGAGTTAGCTTGAGTTAGCTTTAGCTAGCTTGAGTTAGCTTGAACTAGCTTGAGTTAGCTTGAGTTAGCTTGAGTTAGCTTGAGTTAGCTTGTCTTAGCTTTAGCTAGCTTGAGCTAGCTTGAACTAGCTTTAGCTACCTTGAGTTAGCTTGAGTTAGCTCGGGTTAGCTTGAGTTAGCTTGAGTTAGCTTGAGTTAGCTTGAGCTAGCTTGAGTTAGCTTGAGTTAGCTTGAGTTAGCTTTAGCTAGCTTGAGTTAGCTTGAACTAGCTTGAGTTAGCTTGAGCTAGCTTGAGTTAGCTTGAGTTAGCTTGAGTTAGCTTTAGCTAGCTTGAGTTAGCTTGAACTAGCTTGAGTTAGCTTGAGTTAGCTTGAGTTAGCTTGAGTTAGCTTGTCTTAGCTTTAGCTAGCTTGAGCTAGCTTGAACTAGCTTTAGCTACCTTGAGTTAGCTTGAGTTAGCTCGGGTTAGCTTGAGTTAGCTTGAGTTAGCTTGAGTTAGCTTTAGCTAGCTTGAGTTAGCTTGAGTTAGCTTGAGTTAGCTTGAACTAGCTTGAGTTAGCTTGAGTTAGCTTGAGTTAGCTTGAGTTAGCTTGAGTTAGCTTGAGTTAGCTTGTCTTAGCTTTAGCTAGCTTGAGTTAGCTTGAACTAGCTTTAGCTACCTTGAGTTAGCTTGAGTTAGCTCGGGTTAGCTTGAGTTAGCTTGAGTTAGCTTGAGTTAGCTTTAGCTAGCTTGAGTTAGCTTGAGTTAGCTTGAGTTAGCTTGAGTTAGCTTGAATTAGCTTGAGTTAGCTTGAGTTAGCTTTAGCTAGCTTGGGTTAGCTTGAGCTAGCTTGAGTTAGCTCGGGTTAGCTTGAGTTAGCTTGAGTTAGCTTTAGCTAGCTTGAGTTAGCTTGAGTTAGCTTGAGTTAGCTTGAGTTAGCTTTAGCTAGCTTGAGTTAGCTTGAACTAGCTTGAGTTAGCTTGAGCTAGCTTGAGTTAGCTTGAGTTAGCTTGAGTTAGCTTTAGCTAGCTTGAGTTAGCTTGAACTAGCTTTAGTTAGCTTGAGTTAGCTTGAGTTAGCTTGAGTTAGCTTGAGTTAGCTTGTCTTAGCTTTAGCTAGCTTGAGTTAGCTTGAACTAGCTTTAGCTACCTTGAGTTAGCTTGAGTTAGCTCGGGTTAGCTTGAGTTAGCTTGAGTTAGCTTGAGTTAGCTTTAGCTAGCTTGAGTTAGCTTGAGTTAGCTTGAGTTAGCTTGAGTTAGCTTGAGTTAGCTTGAGTTAGCTTGTCTTAGCTTTAGCTAGCTTGAGTTAGCTTGAACTAGCTTTAGCTACCTTGAGTTAGCTTGAGTTAGCTCGGGTTAGCTTGAGTTAGCTTGAGTTAGCTTGAGTTAGCTTTAGCTAGCTTGAGTTAGCTTGAGTTAGCTTGAGTTAGCTTGAGTTAGCTTGAATTAGCTTGAGTTAGCTTGAGTTAGCTTTAGCTAGCTTGGGTTAGCTTGAGCTAGCTTGAGTTAGCTCGGGTTAGCTTGAGTTAGCTTGAGTTAGCTTTAGCTAGCTTGAGTTAGCTTGAGTTAGCTTGAGTTAGCTTGAGTTAGCTTTAGCTAGCTTGAGTTAGCTTGAACTAGCTTGAGTTAGCTTGAGCTAGCTTGAGTTAGCTTGAGTTAGCTTGAGTTAGCTTTAGCTAGCTTGAGTTAGCTTGAACTAGCTTTAGTTAGCTTGAGTTAGCTTGAGTTAGCTTTAGCTAGCTTGGGTTAGCTTGAGCTAGCTTGAGTTAGCTCGGGTTAGCTTGAGTTAGCTTGAGTTAGCTTTAGCTAGCTTGAGTTAGCTTGAGTTAGCTTGAGTTAGCTTGAGTTAGCTTTAGCTAGCTTGAGTTAGCTTGAACTAGCTTGAGTTAGCTTGAGCTAGCTTGAGTTAGCTTGAGTTAGCTTGAGTTAGCTTTAGCTAGCTTGAGTTAGCTTGAACTAGCTTTAGTTAGCTTGAGTTAGCTTGAGTTAGCTTGAGTTAGCTTGAGTTAGCTTGTCTTAGCTTTAGCTAGCTTGAGTTAGCTTGAACTAGCTTTAGCTACCTTGAGTTAGCTTGAGTTAGCTCGGGTTAGCTTGAGTTAGCTTGAGTTAGCTTGAGTTAGCTTTAGCTAGCTTGAGTTAGCTTGAGTTAGCTTGAGTTAGCTTGAGTTAGCTTGAGTTAGCTTGAGTTAGCTTGTCTTAGCTTTAGCTAGCTTGAGTTAGCTTGAACTAGCTTTAGCTACCTTGAGTTAGCTTGAGTTAGCTCGGGTTAGCTTGAGTTAGCTTGAGTTAGCTTGAGTTAGCTTTAGCTAGCTTGAGTTAGCTTGAGTTAGCTTGAGTTAGCTTGAGTTAGCTTGAATTAGCTTGAGTTAGCTTGAGTTAGCTTTAGCTAGCTTGGGTTAGCTTGAGCTAGCTTGAGTTAGCTCGGGTTAGCTTGAGTTAGCTTGAGTTAGCTTTAGCTAGCTTGAGTTAGCTTGAGTTAGCTTGAGTTAGCTTGAGTTAGCTTTAGCTAGCTTGAGTTAGCTTGAACTAGCTTGAGTTAGCTTGAGCTAGCTTGAGTTAGCTTGAGTTAGCTTGAGTTAGCTTTAGCTAGCTTGAGTTAGCTTGAACTAGCTTGAGTTAGCTTGAGTTAGCTTGAGTTAGCTTGTCTTAGCTTTAGCTAGCTTGAGCTAGCTTGAACTAGCTTTAGCTACCTTGAGTTAGCTTGAGTTAGCTCGGGTTAGCTTGAGTTAGCTTGAGTTAGCTTGAGTTAGCTTTAGCTAGCTTGAGTTAGCTTGAGTTAGCTTGAGTTAGCTTGAACTAGCTTGAGTTAGCTTGAGTTAGCTTGAGTTAGCTTGAGTTAGCTTGAGTTAGCTTGTCTTAGCTTTAGCTAGCTTGAGTTAGCTTGAACTAGCTTTAGCTACCTTGAGTTAGCTTGAGTTAGCTCGGGTTAGCTTGAGTTAGCTTGAGTTAGCTTGAGTTAGCTTTAGCTAGCTTGAGTTAGCTTGAGTTAGCTTGAGTTAGCTTGAGTTAGCTTGAATTAGCTTGAGTTAGCTTGAGTTAGCTTTAGCTAGCTTGGGTTAGCTTGAGCTAGCTTGAGTTAGCTCGGGTTAGCTTGAGTTAGCTTGAGTTAGCTTTAGCTAGCTTGAGTTAGCTTGAGTTAGCTTGAGTTAGCTTGAGTTAGCTTTAGCTAGCTTGAGTTAGCTTGAACTAGCTTGAGTTAGCTTGAGCTAGCTTGAGTTAGCTTGAGTTAGCTTGAGTTAGCTTTAGCTAGCTTGAGTTAGCTTGAACTAGCTTGAGTTAGCTTGAGCTAGCTTGAGTTAGCTTGAGTTAGCTTGAGTTAGCTTTAGCTAGCTTGAGTTAGCTTGAACTAGCTTGAGTTAGCTTGAGTTAGCTTGAGTTAGCTTGAGTTAGCTTGTCTTAGCTTTAGCTAGCTTGAGCTAGCTTGAACTAGCTTTAGCTACCTTGAGTTAGCTTGAGTTAGCTCGGGTTAGCTTGAGTTAGCTTGAGTTAGCTTGAGTTAGCTTGAGCTAGCTTGAGTTAGCTTGAGTTAGCTTGAGTTAGCTTTAGCTAGCTTGAGTTAGCTTGAACTAGCTTGAGTTAGCTTGAGCTAGCTTGAGTTAGCTTGAGTTAGCTTGAGTTAGCTTTAGCTAGCTTGAGTTAGCTTGAACTAGCTTGAGTTAGCTTGAGTTAGCTTGAGTTAGCTTGAGTTAGCTTGTCTTAGCTTTAGCTAGCTTGAGCTAGCTTGAACTAGCTTTAGCTACCTTGAGTTAGCTTGAGTTAGCTCGGGTTAGCTTGAGTTAGCTTGAGTTAGCTTGAGTTAGCTTTAGCTAGCTTGAGTTAGCTTGAGTTAGCTTGAGTTAGCTTGAACTAGCTTGAGTTAGCTTGAGTTAGCTTGAGTTAGCTTGAGTTAGCTTGAGTTAGCTTGAGTTAGCTTGTCTTAGCTTTAGCTAGCTTGAGTTAGCTTGAACTAGCTTTAGCTACCTTGAGTTAGCTTGAGTTAGCTCGGGTTAGCTTGAGTTAGCTTGAGTTAGCTTGAGTTAGCTTTAGCTAGCTTGAGTTAGCTTGAGTTAGCTTGAGTTAGCTTGAGTTAGCTTGAATTAGCTTGAGTTAGCTTGAGTTAGCTTTAGCTAGCTTGGGTTAGCTTGAGCTAGCTTGAGTTAGCTCGGGTTAGCTTGAGTTAGCTTGAGTTAGCTTTAGCTAGCTTGAGTTAGCTTGAGTTAGCTTGAGTTAGCTTGAGTTAGCTTTAGCTAGCTTGAGTTAGCTTGAACTAGCTTGAGTTAGCTTGAGCTAGCTTGAGTTAGCTTGAGTTAGCTTGAGTTAGCTTTAGCTAGCTTGAGTTAGCTTGAACTAGCTTTAGTTAGCTTGAGTTAGCTTGAGTTAGCTTGAGTTAGCTTGAGTTAGCTTGTCTTAGCTTTAGCTAGCTTGAGTTAGCTTGAACTAGCTTTAGCTACCTTGAGTTAGCTTGAGTTAGCTCGGGTTAGCTTGAGTTAGCTTGAGTTAGCTTGAGTTAGCTTTAGCTAGCTTGAGTTAGCTTGAGTTAGCTTGAGTTAGCTTGAGTTAGCTTGAGTTAGCTTGAGTTAGCTTGTCTTAGCTTTAGCTAGCTTGAGTTAGCTTGAACTAGCTTTAGCTACCTTGAGTTAGCTTGAGTTAGCTCGGGTTAGCTTGAGTTAGCTTGAGTTAGCTTGAGTTAGCTTTAGCTAGCTTGAGTTAGCTTGAGTTAGCTTGAGTTAGCTTGAGTTAGCTTGAATTAGCTTGAGTTAGCTTGAGTTAGCTTTAGCTAGCTTGGGTTAGCTTGAGCTAGCTTGAGTTAGCTCGGGTTAGCTTGAGTTAGCTTGAGTTAGCTTTAGCTAGCTTGAGTTAGCTTGAGTTAGCTTGAGTTAGCTTGAGTTAGCTTTAGCTAGCTTGAGTTAGCTTGAACTAGCTTGAGTTAGCTTGAGCTAGCTTGAGTTAGCTTGAGTTAGCTTGAGTTAGCTTTAGCTAGCTTGAGTTAGCTTGAACTAGCTTGAGTTAGCTTGAGTTAGCTTGAGTTAGCTTGAGTTAGCTTGAGTTAGCTTGTCTTAGCTTTAGCTAGCTTGAGTTAGCTTGAACTAGCTTTAGCTACCTTGAGTTAGCTTGAGTTAGCTCGGGTTAGCTTGAGTTAGCTTGAGTTAGCTTGAGTTAGCTTTAGCTAGCTTGAGTTAGCTTGAGTTAGCTTGAGTTAGCTTGAACTAGCTTGAGTTAGCTTGAGTTAGCTTGAGTTAGCTTGAGTTAGCTTGAGTTAGCTTGTCTTAGCTTTAGCTAGCTTGAGTTAGCTTGAACTAGCTTTAGCTACCTTCAGTT
>NW_027450949.1:0-37383 GCF_964194025.1 Convolutriloba macropyga
CAAGTGAAACACGATTATGGGCAGTTCGTGGCCCCTTATTGATCGAAATTTAGGCACCCTTTCCGAAGTTTGATGTACCAGAACGAAATGATCTCTGGCCGTAATTTGATGCCCTTGAAAGGGTCTTTGCGTTGGGAGTGAAATTAAAGCATATTTGGTCAGTAATGGCCAAGATAGTGTCTGATCAAAACAACCTAGACCACAAAGATATCTGATTAACACTTGTCGTGCCCTTTATGCCCTCGATCTTTCCGGGGTCAAGGTTTTGTGGTATATTTTTGTAAGAAATGCGGCGAATACGGTGAATTTTTGTAAGAAATGCGGTGATTGCGGTGAATGCTTTGAAAAATATATTTCACCGCATTTCACCGCATTTCTTACAAAAATTCACCGCGAAACTCACCGCAATGCCTATCAAAATCCACCGCATCAACTTTTGTGGCAAATTATGCGAAGAACCAAATGCGGTGAAAGCGGTGAAAAAAAAATAATTCGCCGCATTTCACTGCATTTCTTACACAAATTCCCCGGCGAAATTCACCGCATTTCTTGCAAAAATTCACTGCATTTGCTTCCAACGTATACTTAAACTCACAAGGAATATTATAGATGTAAGTGACAGTTGGCGCAGTGGAATACCGAGTTGATGGCAAGGAGGAGGTAAAAGGTTCGAACCCGTGGAAGTTTCTTTTTTATAAGCATACCGAGAACGCGGTGAAAATAGATAATTCACCGCGATTCACCGCATTCACCGCAAAAATATGCAAGGAATACGCGGTGAAAATTATTTTTTTTACAGCATTTCACAGCATTTCTTACGAAAATTCACCGCCAAACCTCGACCCGGGTTTTATCCCTAAAATATGTACTTCGAGCCCACGTTCCTTAGCCGTGTGTTCAAAATTGCCCTGATCAGAGGTTGCTTTGGCCTGGTACATGAACATGCCCCCCCCCCCCCCGCATGCGTGCTCTTAATTGTCTGCTCATTAAAGCACACCTAAACTTTTGACCCTGAAAAATAAAAAATTAAATGAAACTAACTACAGCAACATTGTGCATCACAATCATTCCGCTACCATCCGCTTGTTTCACATATTCGAATCCGCCTACAGGGAAGAATCCGCCTTCGTTAGCAATAAATCCACCGAATTCGTCGTAAATTTTGGCTCCAGTTGGATCGTCAAAATTAACAGAATATTGTCCATTTTGTGAGTAATATTTCCCAGAAGTTACTACAAGAAGCTGTTTCCATAAAATGTGTTCATGGCCGTTTTATTAGGAATATTTTGTTCGATGCATAAGATATAAATTGTATTTTTATTGGTTTTTCGTAAAAAATTCTCTAATTTTTTGTGGGACTATGATTTGGTTGTGTCCGATTATGATTCGAATTAAAGCGTGCATATCAGACTTTTTGCGACTATGTTTTGTTGAAGCCAGACCATGAGTTGAAATTGTGCGACCAAAAAGTTTGGTCCAGACCGTGTATTTATCGTCTGTGAGGGGGTACCCCCCCCCCCCCCCGACAAAAAATTGTCGAATCATTTCGACCACCTCACCCCGGGCACACATGCAAAAAAAAAAAGAAAACATTGAATTCCAAAATGTTACACACCTAAAAGTGTCAACAAAATGGCAATGTACAAGTTCTAAAATACATAAAACAATAAGAAAATATTTTATTTACAACGTTTGGAATACTAAAAACATAAAAATAAATATATTAGATAATAAGGAAATTAAAAACAATGAAAGCTTAAAAAAGGTCCCGCAACAGATCTCTGTATTCCAACGCCTTTGGGTCCTTCAGATATTCCTTGAAATAGAATTCTTTCAAAAAACCTTTGATGTTCTTAACATTATCGAGTTTTTGTCTTTGTTCATATGGAACTTCATTGTACAATTTCATGGCTTGCAGCATCAATGATTTATCGAGGAATTCTGAATTACTTTTCACAGCCGGATAAATTTTTCCCGTTCTCGCATTCTGGTTACAATTAGAAGTTTGCAATAAATTGTTGTTACTAAAAGCTGGCAATTGTTTCCTAATATATTTCAAGAAAAAAACCATACATCGATATTTGAGAAGGAATTCAACAGGCATGATTCTGTTTTTTATTTTCAAATCAGTCGAGCGATCATACTTTTTTCTTTTGAAACACACTTTTATTCCCCAATTAAGTTGTTTTTCTAATGTTATCATGAGATTTTTTCTGATACCAACGAGCATAAGAGATGAGTATTGAATGTGACTTAAAACAAGAGCGTTCAATAGTGTTACTCTAGTTTTTATAGGAAAACAGTTCCTTATATCTTTCAAGATTTTGATGCTGCACGCCATTCTGGAGAGTATTCTTTTGATCTCTTCTTTAAAATTTAATTTGTTGTCTAATATTATTCCTAGATATTTTACCGACGAAGTTTCTTCTATGTTCACATTGTTAACATTTAGATAAGACGGAGTTCGTGCTTTTTTTGATGGAGCAAACACGATATATTCTGTCTTCTTATTGTTCATCATTAATTGATGTGATTGGAAGTAATAACATAGTTTTTCAATATTTTTTTCCAAATAACTTCTGGCTATATTTTCATTAGTATGAGAAGAATAGAGGAGAGTGTCATCGGCGTACTGGATTACTTGACAATTGTTATTATCAATAGCTCTATGAAGATCATTCACATAAATGTTGAACAATATTGGTCTTAATACTGTCCCTTGCGGCACTCCTCTGTTAAGTAAAATCCAGTCGGACTCATTTCCCGAGAAAACTACTTTTTGAGTTCTGTCTTTCAAATATGATCTAATCAATTGTGTAGATGTTCCGTCGAATCCTAAACATTTCAATTTTTCTATTAGTATTTCGTGTGAGATTGAGTCAAATGCTTTTGAGAGATCGAGGAATGCTCCACAAACAGTATTCTTTTTATCCATTTCGGTTCGTACATATTCCGTACATTGTAGTATGGCATCTGTTGTGGACACTTTTTTCCTATATCCAAATTGTTTAGGTGAGAGCAAGTTATTTGAGATCAAATAGTCATTAATTTGGTTCCTTATAACTTGTTCAAAAATTTTTGCCAATGCGCCGGTTACCGATATTGGACGATAGTTAGTGGGATCTTCTGTGTTTCCTTTTTTATAAAGAGGTGAAACCAAAGCTTTTTTGAGGTCAGTCGGAAAAGAAGACTCAGAAAACTCGTTTATCAGAAAACAGAGAGGCTCCGCAAGGACCGATTGGGCATCTTTCAACGCCCATGCGGGAATTTTTGAAGGACCCAAAGGTTTGTTCACATTCAAACATTTTATTAAATCATGGACTTCTTTACAAGTAACATATTTGAAAAAAAATTTATTTGCATTTCCCGTATCAGCTGAGAACAATGTTTCATCAAATTTTTTTCTTTCGCCAAAGTACTCCCCCAAAACTGAAAACTTGAAGTTCAAAAGGTTTGCGATGTCTTTTCCGTTCGTAATAAGCTCACCGAAACTGTTACGCAGAGTATCTATTACAATTCGTTGTTTTTCTTTGTTCCTAACTTCTTGTATAAATTTCCAGCGACTTTTTTCTGTGTTCAGAGAAACAAAGTGTTTTAATAAGGAAGCTTCTTTTTCTGATTTGAAACTTTTTCCAGATGTGAATTTATTTCTATTCAGGAAAATTTTCGGTTTATCATTCCTCACAAAACAAGATTTCAATGGTGCATGCACACTTATTGCTTGCTCGACTATGATACAAAATTGGAACATCATTTCGTTAGCATTTTGTGACATCCAGAAAGAACTCCAATCTGAACTCCGAATATATTCCTGGAATTTTTCTTTAGAATAGTTCTTTTTGTCGAAGAAAGTTTTTTTGATTGGCATTTGTTTCATCATCATTTTTTCTTCTAATATAACAACTGTTCCATAGTGATCACTATTCAAGATGCTCTCTGTAACAAAACATTTTTTGAAGTTTTCTGTGATGATATAATCAATCAATGCAGTCTTATTGATACTCTGTCTTGTCCCTATCTTTGTGTTACATGACACCAACCCGTACGGAATAAATAGCGTTTCTAATTTTCGTTTTTCGTTCTTTTGAAAAAAATCAATATTGTAATCGCCCATCAAAATTATTCGTTTGTTCTCAGCTGCAGCACAGTCAATTCCCAGCGCCAGTTCTGACAGAAACATTTCAGAAAGGTGTTTGGTCGGGCAGTACGAGATATTTATCAAATACTTTTTTTTAATGAACTCACATTCTACCCAGATGCTTTCGAAACGCGATTCCGAGATGGTTTTAAGATCTGAACGTTCTTTAGGTTTGAAAGATATAGGTATATAGAGCAGCAGACCACCTCCACTTGTTTTGTCATGTAATGAAAGATTCCTATCTTTTCTGAAACATTGGAAATTTTCACTGCGTACTTCCCAAAAACGGATATCGTCATTCATTTTGAGCCATGTTTCTGTAAAGCCAAAAATTGTGTTTTTTCCCAAATCATCCATTAATTGCTTTAAGGTGGAGTTCTGACCAACAATACTTCTACAATTGAGGGAGAAAATCTTTACATTATTTTTAAAAGACGCGCCAACTGTTTTAACGCACTCAGCATATTTCAGAACTGGCCCTGGGTTTTCTTCTACATCTCCACATTGGATCATGATAGAAGCCTTAACTATTAAGACAAAACAAATATTTAATACACGGGAAAAAGAAATTGGAATGAAATTAAAAGGCGTTCCCGATATTCTATTGTTTAACACGAATAATGGCACCTCATGAAAACTGTCGTACACCAATTCACTTGAAGATACAGTTCGTGAAGATAAAATGAGTAGAATAATGAGACTGATTCTCCATTTCCATGAAGTGCCTTCCCTAAACCTCGAAATATAAAACAAGCAATACATCATCTCGCGTTACTATACGAATTATTAAAAATGAGTATTTCCCCTGGTGTAGTAATACGTTTGGTTGAATGGTTTGCGTTGAAAGGAATGAAATTTATTTCTATTGAACGATTGGTTGAAACTGCGATTGTATTGAGCGTTTGCAATTATATTGTTTGATGTGAGAAGAAAGTGTCCTAAAACTGCATTCTTTAAAAAAGGTACTCCCTGCTGGTAATTAAAAAGTAAATCATCGTAAAACAGATAGTTGTAGTGGGGTAGTTTCAGCATCATTTGATGAATGGGTAATAATTTCAAATTCATATTATTAGCAGAGTTTGCATAAATTTCAAGTTTATTGTTGAAAGCAGATATTCGTTCATTAGCAACAGAGTTATGATTTGATGACTTGATTGGTGGGATCTCCATTAGCACTAGAGATTTGGGTTTAAATTTGTGAGACTCTACTTCCACTAATTCAATGTATTCATTGAAAAGGTCGTTCACATCACGATGTTTTTGTTTTAAAATCGAATTGGTTCCATCTTGCAAAACAACAGTTTTAAGTTCTTTCTCGGGATATTTTTCTAGAACAGCTATCTTTTCTTTTGTTGTTGAACCTCTATATACGTGAATGCAGATGTCTTGCGGTATTGAATGATCATTGACCAGATTCTTAACCAAACTACTTCCAAGTAATAAATTCTCCGTGTTTTCTGGAATATTAAAAGTTGGAAACGTTCTAACCTTGTATTCGTTATTTAAATTATGTGGTACTTCCTGATCTTTTTTGTATATTGCCTGATCACCGTCTTGTCTCCTTTCTTTGATGTAAGTGCTGCATTGTAAAACAAAATTCTTTATAAGGTCATCTTTTTCTTCAACTTTTTTGAAAAGGTCAACATAAATTTGATAAAGTTCGCATTTAGAGAGTTTTTCGAAGGATTGGAATGATAGCATTGCGGTAGAAATGTACAATTTGTTTATTTACAGATGGAACAATATTAACAATAAGGGTATAATTCGTAAAAGCAAGCGAAATAATGTATCTAATCTAAGCAAAAATCATCTCATTAAAACATGGAGGTTAAAAGAGCAATTCGAGTTAAAACGTAGAAGCAACTGTAAACGTAGAAGCAACTGTAAACGTAGAAGCAACTGTAAACGTAGAAGCACTTACATTGTGAGGGGCCAAATTCAACCCTTACCCAATTATTGAAGAGCAATTCATCCAATGTTTTTCAAATTTTTTAAAAAATAGAGAAGGATATTTTGTGCGTGAAATATATGCTGATTTTCTCCCAGGATTTTAGAAACAGTTCCTAGAGGCTTGTAAGGCGCTATAATCAAGCCTGGCGTTGCACACACAATCCACTTCACGAAATCCTGATAAAAGTCGGGTTCGGATAAGGACAATTTATCAATCCAGTCCAGATTAAGAGTCACCATAACCCCCACAAACAGAGATGAGTTAGTAGCCAGAGTGAACGAACAGTAGTCCGTTTCGTAATTGCAAGTCAAATCAACCACTAAAACAAATCCTGGGTCAAATTGTCATCGCTAAAAATCGCTAAAAATGTAATAATTGTGACGAACGGTTACAGAATTGCAATTTATGTCATTGAAAGCGCTGAAAGGGGCAAAAATAAGGTTGTCACAGCTAAAAAGTGCATTACGACCATTCACCGCTAGAAATCGGTCAAACCTTTAAGCGGTGAAATTTTTTTTCACCGCTTTCTGTTAGTAGCAGTAAAAAAATCTTTAAATTTCAAAAAATGCAGCTAAGAATTGCTTCTTTTACGGAAATTCAACGCATAAAATTAATATTACGAATAACTTAAACGCAATTCTTAAAATAAGATTCACCGCTTAAGATTAGGGCGCTCTGCGGTGGTGAAAAACACTTAAAATTTCATCACTATTCATCACAATTAATATACATTATTTCCCATAGAATAACTTTGGGTTACATCCACAAACAGTGAAGGGTAAAACCATTAAATGCTTTATCTTTATGGAGAAATGAAACTGGGGGGGGGGGGGGGGGGGGGGGGCGGTGGGTGGGAGGGGTTTGGGTAAAGTTATTTTTACATATGACCGCTCACGGAACCTTTAAATTTTGGTTTAAAATATTATTTGAAATTTTATATCTGGTGTGAATGGTGAAATTTAGCCCAAAACTTATGAATTAAATTTAAGTTATTAACAATATATACAATTATATATGTCATACCTTCATTTGCGATCAGTTGATTTTTATCGTTTATAACATCTACACGGATTCCATGACCACCCAAAAGGGAACTTTTTCCTTTTTCGAATACCAGGAAACACGAGTTTGTTCCCTGCACACATCCACTTGAAATGGGAATGGGCCAGGGGTAGAACAGGAAGTAGAAATCTGCCTCATAATACAGAGATGTGTTCGTGCCCCCCTCCCCAAAAGCGATCACGTGGTCTACTTCATACAGAACAAAATCGGGCTCGTCAACTGTGCTTATAATGGTACATGGTTGGTTTCCATTGAAATCTGTCTGCTGAGGGCAATCTTCCGAGAAGCCATCTAAAAAAAAACATATATGGGTAATTTTTTTATATTTTGTTTTTTTTTAAATTCCGTCATTGATTTTCCCGACCGACCTTGAGAAACTTTCATCAGATCATTAGGCCAACATTTTTATGATGAAAAATTTTTATCATCTTTTTTTCTTAAAAACAGATTCCACGATCTTGCTGGTTCGTATATGCCATGGATCTTTGTTTGCCAAGGATCTTTTGAACAAATTGAAGTCAAATTTTTTTGAAATTCCTGTTATTTTGTAGCAATGAGATAGAGGAATAATCTAAGCTTATCAAACCAAATCTTTGATAAAGGGGAATTCAGTTGGCCGTAAACTTAATCTTATTAAATTCAAGTCAATTTATTAGCATTTAGGATAATCTTGTATGATTCTGATAAATTTGAAAAAGTGAGTTCCGGAGGACTGCTTTTCAATAGGTTAATAATACATAATCTGCTAAAGTGAATACCTCAGAAAAAAAAATTTCCAGTACAATTGCCTCATTGATCGATCGAAAGAACATCTTAATACTTAACAATTAATTATCAGGGCTCGAAAAATTATGATGATAGGATTGCTTGCCAAACTAATCTCAAATTTTTTCGTGTCTTTATATTGCAAGTCTTTATATGCCAAAACTGATTTTAGTTTTCAAGCTAACCACAAGGCGGATATATAGTATCATCCTTTTAAAATTCGAATTACAATAGAGTACACTCATCAGCTGAGACGAAAAAATTACATAGCAAAACTCCCACAAACGAACCCATTAAAAAAGTTCTGCCAGACAACTTTTCAACTGACAAGAATCTAATAGAAAAATTGTGGGAGTCGAACAGGAAATGTCCGTCTTCTAGGCAAAAAATAGTAATCTGGTCAAAATCTGGCACAAAATTCTGCCAGAAATTGCATCGGCTGGTATGAATCTGCCAGATTCCTACAGGTTCGTCATCCGTTCTCGACTAGGATTTATAAAGTCCCTGCCCCCAAGAACTTCAGTTCTGGTAATTACTCTACCACCTCGCATTCTCGCATTGGATTATCCTATAAGCTCTATTTTTTTTCAAAATTTAGCTAGAGTAATGAAGACTAAAATTTGATGGTCGGTATCGTCGTTTTTGTTCCGTATTAAACAAAAAAAAAGACTTTAAGATCGTCGATTTTAGACGTAAAAAGATTCGTCGGTATTATCGTTTTTTCATCGGAAGGGAGATTCGGTATAGTCGTTTGTTAAATGTAACGTCGGAATCGTCGGTTTTTAAACGTAAGAAAGCATCGTTATTGTCGTTTTTAAACGTAAGAAAACAGCGGTATAGTCGTTTTTTAAGTGCAAGGGAGATTCGGCATCGTCGTTTTTCAAAAGTAGGAAAGCATCGTTATTGAGGTTCCATCCTGTTGATTTTAGAACGATGATGGTAATACAAAATACTGTCGGAAAATTATCTCAAGTTGATTAAAAAAACAATTTTGAGTTTTTTCTGTATTTTCTGGTGTTGTTTCCCTCTTCCTTTCTCATCCGCGCTGGCAACCGGCTACGGTGGAGCTAAAAACAAACAACTACAGGAGAATTGAGTCCAAGCAAACGGTAAAAATCCGCGCTAAAGCCATAAAAACCAAACAAAACAGTTGCAATGTTGGTGACAGAAGGGGGCATGCAGTTGTCGTGCATTGTTCTAAACCGAGCGTACCAAATCTGTGTACACCGAACATGCCGCCCATTTCTTACGTAGAAAACCAAACATAGCGAATATTTCTTGCTTCGTTTTTTTCGGTCTTCTCTAATAGGGAAACTTTTTAAAAGCTAATAATTTTTTAAAGCATCTTGGATTTAAACATGCTTAGGGTACTCTAAATTGCTGGGAAGGAATCATTGTACTAACTTTGGAAAACATTTCTTCTATTGTTCGTTAAAAAACAAACCTTGTGTGATGTTTTGCCCATTTGTGAAAACCACCACAATTTGTTCAAAATGCCCCATATAGTCAACCCTGAACAAAATTCTAGGTCTTCCCTCGTCATCAAAACCCAATTCAAACTCCACAGGATCGATACTCTGCGCAATAACAGGTTCTAACGCCACATTGAAGTAGACAGGGGGGCCGTAGACTGAAACGATTGGTCTTGCCATCACAGGTTCTTGTTTTCCAGGGAGAGGGAACTTGGCAAAATAACAGGTATTTACTGTTAGCTTGTGAAGAGAACAGTCCACCCCCTTGTATTGTAGATCCCTTTGTTGGTACTGAACGATACCAACAGTCTTTTTGCTGAAACTAAATTTAAATTATTTGTCAAGTAAATTTTTTGCTGAAAAATTCTTTTAGACCTACAAAAGAAACTGTGTTAGGCCCAAAGAATATTTTTTTTGGTCTTTTGGTCTAAATAACTCACGTGAACAAATTACTATGTGTTTTTTTTTGCACTGACCATGGTTTTCATACTGTTTTGATTCTGGATTCTTATCGAGTAAATTCTGACAATTTTCTAGAAATCTTATGATCACTTATCAAATATTACATTGCTGACTAAAACTTTCTAGGACATTTTGTCCAGTCCAAAATAACAAACAGAATGACCATTAATATAGTACATGGTAAAAAAAACTGCCTTATAAGATCTTACGCAAAAGAAATTCTGCCTTATAAGTTCTTAAGCGATAAAAACTTTGTCTTATAAAATTTTATGCCATACAAAATCCGTCTTGAATGTTCTTACGCAATAAAAACTCTGCCCTATAAGATCGTACATGAACTAATTTCCGCCTCATAAGTTTCTACAAGATAAACACTTCGTTTTATAAAAACCACGCGATAAAAACTCAGCCCTAAAAAAATTAGGCAAACAAAAATCAACTTTTAAACATCTTGCGCGATAAAAACTCTGCCTAATAAGTTCTTACACGACAAAAGACTTTGATTTTATAACAAGTAGAGGGATGAAAGACGCTACAAAATTTCTGACTTGAAAGATCTTACGCGATATAAACTCTACCTTATGGGATCTTCCCTATCTGACATCAGATGGTTGTCTTCCAAGATCTTGCCAGATTCACGCAAAATATAGCTATTTTGCAAGATCGCGCTAGCCGATGGCTATCTTAAAAGATCTTGCACAACGAATGGTTATCTTGCAAGATTCTTGCAAATTCGTGGCGATCGAGTTCTGCTCGCAATGGGGCTGTTATAGACGCATTACCGTTCATTTAGCACCGAATTTCCCCAAAATCTAATTGAGTGGGTTTTAAGAGAAGAATTGACTTAAAATTTACATTTTCAGATATCCGTATAATATCAAAAAAAACATAAGTTCACTCAACTTTGAATAAAATTTTGCGGTTTTTGTGAGCAATACAAAAAAATAAGAACTTCTCAAAGCACTCATTTTGTTTATTTTTAACTATTTTTCCCACAATTACTTTGGACTTTATCTTATAAAATAATAGTTTTTTTCAGGATTTACGCAATGAAAATTTACATCAGTTACTATTTTGTCGTATAAGAAGACAAGGATCTTTTCCGTTAGTGCCCCCCATATTAGTGGTTGCATATTATTTGCACCCCCAGACGCACGTGCCATATTTTTACATAATGATTTACTATGTAATGACACGTGTTCTGTAACTGGGGAGCACAACGTACTGGAGTGCGTGTGTGTGTGTGTGTGTGGGGGGGGGGGGGCACAAACGGAAAAGATTAAATCACAACGCGTCATCGAAAATGTCACACATTATAACATCTTTAAAAGACTTTAAAAGACTGTTGAGAAAAGGGGAAATTCCTGTAAGTTGACGTAATGGACCGTTCCTATCAATTTACAAGAGAACCTCCACATAGTCGGGCTATGACTTGTAATCTCAATTCCTTCAATCGTACCTATTCCAATTGTAAATTCATTAACATCCCCCGCCCCCTCTGCAACAGCCCAAATTCTGCCCCACAACCCAATGTGAGGCGGTTCAAAGATGATTGTGAACGAGTTCTCAAACGTGAGGTTCTCAGAAAGAAGTTCAACTTCTTTAGCCTGGTCCAGAACTTGGTATCTGATCATAGAACCAAAACCCCCAACCGAGAATTTAGCTTCCGTTGTCAGGTTGGTCAGTACGTTTGTCGCGTTAAGGGTCACTAAGTCCGGTTTTGTAGAATTATAAATTATCACTTCTTCCGAAAAAGATCGCTGAGTTATCACAAACTTGCACGTGTAATTGTTACCTGCAAACAGCTTCCTTTCAAAGATTTTTCTGAATAGAAAACTGCGCTCCAGAGAAACGGTTCTTGATACATTTTGTCCAAAAACTTGACGTGACCAGGTTTTTAGCTTGTTTTTTTACACGAATTGCCCCCCCCCCCAAAAAAAAAAATCTGTTCGAACATTTGCGTTTTGAGTATTGAAAGTTATTCGGGTCTTTCCCATTATAGCCCCCCCCCCAGCTTAGTGGTCAGATAAACTATACCATAATGGGGGGCTATAATTTCATGGGGGGGGGGGCTATAATGGGAAAGACCCTGTTATTCAACCATAAACTGAAGTACAGAAATTGGTCAAACTATAGTAGAATCGTAAATTATTGGTGAATTTAGTTTTTCTTCAAATGATCACGGAGACAAAATAAGACGTTGTTTTTATGATATCTAAAGAAAACGACGTTATTCACAATTTTTTGCCTTCAAGAGAAAACGCCGACGTCAACCTGTTAAATATTTACAAACATTCAAAAATTGGTAAAATTTCGTATAAATTTAAAAACTAATTTGCTCCGAAAAGTCTTAGCATTATCTATCTTGATCAGGATTTGAATAGTTCTCATAAATACAAACGAAAAAGTTAAAGCGAATTGGACCACGCAAGATATTATTATTAGTTATAATCAGATGAGAAATCAATTTTTGGAGCTTTTAGCGCGAAATAACTATTCGAAAACTTTTGTTTACTTGCAGAATATTTTAAGTGTCCCAGATCTTAATAGGGAAACACTAACTTGGACAACTTTCTATCTTTCAAGGCATTATAGAAAATTTTAGTGTTAAGAAAACTTAATATGTTTGTTTTAACAAAATGAGAGGCACATCCTTTCAAATCTTAAAAAATATTATCAAGAATGTTTTTGTTGGAACATCAATTACAGTGGCGTAACAAATAACACGAAAAGAAAATAAACGTAAAGACAATCAAATAATATTCAAACTTGGGATCAGGTGAGCTGTTGAAAAACATTCACACTCCACATTGTAGATTCTTATGACAACAGTGGATTTACGAATTTGCGTTGCAAATTCCCTTTTAAACAAATACTGGGTGAGAAAATTGTAATGAAATCGAGTTTCAGAGAATGATTATGTAATCAGAAGTCGAATAAAATTTGCATGTCATGTATGAATAGACAAAAATCAGAATTCAATTGAAACTGGGACAAATTGTACAGGAACTAGATTACAAATACGCATCATAAAACAAAAGAAAAAAACTGAAACCTCCAATCAGCTATCACAATTTCCTCCTGGAATTGTGATCCCCATAATGGAGTTCTGAATAATTTTTGAGATAATTTCAGCAGTCACCGACAATTCCACTTGCGAATTCTGCTCCACAAATTGTGAAAGATTTTTCTTCACATTTTGCAGAGATGTAGCTATAAAGGGGAAAAACTATAACAACAAAGCATTCGGATCTATTCTGTTTCGGCCCCCAGTCTTTTTTACGCCCCCAATTACAAATTATGTGTTGTTATATAGCATGTTACTATGTAAAAAAATAGCAAGTGCTCCTGGGGGGCATAAAAAATATAATCTCATTAAACTGGGGTTGGGGGCAAAACAGAATAGATCCGAGCATTCTTTATTCATTAATGTTGAATCTGGTGGGCCTGAGATTTGGGCGGCGAGCACCTGGAAACTCATGAGTACTCCTTTTGTTCAATTGGGATTTCTGCTTCTTATACAAGTCAAAGAATTTGAATTGTATTGGGGCTCTGTCATCTTTTTTTACGATCTGGTCACTCGCTATCATAATTTTTGAAGTCAACTTGGAGTAGTGATTTTGGTCACGCTAAACAAGAAGTGGAGCGATGAAGCGAGCGGTTTTGCCGCGTGTTTTTTTTAGCTCAAATTTAATTACAGTGAGAAAACGGTAAATATTTGAACACAAATTTGCTTTTTAGCTGGTGGTTTTTTTGAGAAAACGGAATTAATTAGTTACAGTCAGAAAACGGAAAATTTTTGAACACAAGTTCGCTTTTTAGATGGTGGTTTTTTTTCACATGCAGCAACTTCATCTTGATTTTTACTGTTATTTGAATTTTTGGATAGTTTTTTTTCTAAATGGTTTTCCCAATGCATTCGTAGTTCATTCAAAGCCTAGTTTTTTTTGTTTGAACTAATTTTTCTTTTCTCGCTATTGCTGTTTTTGTTTACGTGAGGCAATTTCACTCTGATTTTTACCTGTTTCGTTTTTTTCTTGATCAGGTTTTTTCTAAACGGTTGTTCCAACCCATTCATAGTTCATTGTAAATCTCGTTATCTGTGTGGTCAAAGATATTCTTTGAATTGCGTGTTAGGACTTGTCGTGCTATGTTTTCTTCTTGGCTCTTATCGCTTAAGACCGCATTGTGGTGGGTAAGAGACTCACGATAATGAGATTGATTCAGCTGACAAAGTCGGCGGGGCACTAACGATTGAATCGAATGAGTTACCGGAGTCCGAGTTTGGTTGAGATGATCGTAGTCGAATACTCTGTCGTGGTGCTTTAATTGGCGTGCTTCCTCTGCGGTTTTGATTTTTGAGGCATATTCGGTATAACTCGTGTAACTCTAAATGGTTGAATAGTCTTTCAGACTTGTTGATCGGTAACTGGTGATTTCATGAGTTTTGGTCATAAACAGACTCGCAGCGCATGGGAAGATTTGGAGTGGATTGAGTATGCGCAACTCATATTTTCGATTAAACTTTCACGATAACTTCTATTTTCGTCAATCTATATTTTTTTCAAATGTGGTCGTTGGTCAACGTTAAGAATATCCTGATGAAGGGCAGCATTTCCTGCTTTTGTGAAACTTTATGTCTAATGAGAGGTTTCTTTCGTGAAATCTAATTTGCCGAGTCACGGATTTTTGAAGTGAGTTCGTCCGTTTTAACGACAGATAACTCGGGCTCTGAAAAGTAGTTAACTCTGTAAAGTCCGTCTAATGTCTTGTTCGCTATCCTGTCCTTTGTTTTGTTTGTCTGCCAGATCCAAACCAGGGAACGCTTCATTGCGTGGCATTGCAATACAGAGATTTGGGTGAAAAATTACTCTTGTTTCCCTGTGGGAATCTTTACGCTTCCTTCTGTTTAAGTCTTGATTAGCTTTATAATAGCTTTCCTCAATCTCAGCGACGCTCCTTGCTTTGTCCTTCCACTTTTTTTCGGGCTATAAGTTGGCCACATAGCACTGTTTTCATATTTAAATAATTTGTTTTTTCGATTATTGTTTCTAATATTAAAAAAACAATGGTGTTATGTTGGCATATTGTATGTTGATGAACTTTCGCGTTCAATGATTAAATTATATAAAATTAGTTTAATTTAATGAGTTTTTAATTTAGAATTTTTTTGTGCATCTTCTCTTATCTTTGCTAAGCAACTAACTGTTCGCATTAGCCGTGCATAAACAAATTACGCTAAGGTATTGAAGTTTCTTTAAAATCAACATCCTTTGTGAGCAAATGATTTGATTTTCTGACCGATTTGAGAAATTACTTTTGATAGTCATGACCTTGGAACGTCTTCTGTCTAAAATAGCCGGCGGCTATATAAATTTGTGAGTATTCATACCGGTGTCATGATCAAATATATCTGCTGTAAGGAACTCACGTCTTGAATAGTAAAAGCGGAAAACGTCTTGAAAAAGTTAATAGGAAAATTCTAGGACTGATTAAGATGTTGACGTAATGTCAGTTGGGGAAATCATTGCAACCGTTGTCAAGATTTTATTAAGCTTTATTTAATGAAATTTCCGCAAAGATTTGAAGATAAAACACCGTGAACGTTTTGCTAGTTTAATTTGATTGGGGTTTACGTCTATTGAAATTGACATCTGAGATATATTGATGATTATTTGGAAGAGTGGTTAATAATATGGGGTCAGTTATCAAATTTTGTTTGCTCTAAATTGAAGGTTGAAATTGTGGCGCGATTTCACTCATAGGAATGTAATGAACATTATTTTTTTCTATTTGTTGAAACATGTTGTGAGTGATTTTGCGCAGCAATATTTGTAAAAATTGGCCTACTTTAGCAACATTTAATTCCTCATCATATAAAAAAGTAACAATTTATTTATCCAAAAAACAATGTCAAGAGGTAACATTTTATTTGAATATTTAATCGGCCCTATATGTCTTTAATTTTTGCAGAGTTCTGTAGAGGTTGAGATAAAATTTGGCCTACTAATCACGTTTTGGTTCCGCATTGCTGGTTAATTAAAAATGAAATCTAATTGAATTAATGTGTCAATTTAGCCTGTCAAACGCTTATTATAATACGTATAATACTTGATAAATCTGTGTTCTTTCCTTGTCGTTGGAATCGCCCTATAATCGGTAATTTTTAGAAAGGACGACCCCTTCAAGTAATATTTAAATTGTTCTGAGGAACAAGCAACCCCCCTTAGCTCAAAATTACATAAGTTGTAACTTTCTTCAAAGCTATCCAAAAACAGCAGTTACATAAATGCTACTTAGCTATATTTTGTTGTTGACGTGATGCGTCGAAATTCACCCTCCTTTCAAGATTTTGGTTAACGTTTTTTTGGATCTATTCTGTTTTGCCCCCCCCCGGGCACAAATTTTTTTGTGACCCCCAGGAGCACGTGCTATTTTCTTACATAGTAGCGTGCTATATAACAACATATAATTTGTAACTGGGGGTCGCAAAAAACACTGGGGGGGGGGGGGCAAAACAGAATAGATCCGTTTTTTTTCAGTGGTCATTGCTATCTCTTCCGTGATTTCTTTTAAAAAAACTTTGTCTAAAAAAACTCTGTTTAAAAAAACTTTGTCGACTTTTTAAGGAGTGGTTTGCATTGCTGACACAATTGAGACAAATTTTCAAAACATTTACGGAGGTGATGTCCTGCGCATAAGAAAGATCTTAGCTGTTTGTGTTGTTTGCAATTTTAATATTTGTAGAGCAGCTGTTCTGTTTGTAAGTCAGTTAGGAACTTTTCATTGCTTTCAATAGGTTGTCATGTCTTAATAACTAAAAATAAAAATAAAGGTAAGTCAACGTATTGACTGATCAAAAAAAAGTTTTGAATGCATACTTAATGGTTTTATCAGCAATTTATGGTATATTTAAACAAACAATAGAAGTTTTTGTGTGGAAAAACTAGTCCCCGCTCAAAGATTAAGTTATTCTGAAAAACTTAATTTTCGCAAAAATCCACAAGCTTGAAAAAAAACGCTTTTTGTGGTGAAAACGCTCAATAAAAACAAAACAGTACGGCTCTTTAAAAAATAGGAAGCTGCATGCATTTTTACCCGGCGTCAACCCCTTAAAGACGAAATAGAATTTGGTACGGAGTTCGTTTCTTTCGTTAACTTTCGTAAGATGTTTACAATCTCTGGCTTTTTTTGGTGCTTCTGAAGAAAAAGCAACGTCGGTTGATTCCATCATCGCAAGAATTGTCTCGCATCGTCCTGGCAAAGTCCCCCCAATGGTACCACTATCAGACTCCTCAAACTCACTGAAATATACTCCGGAACCCAATTTTGTGTCTGTGTCTATAGCGACATAATCGCCAATGGTTTCCCCAAATTTTGGGAACAAGATTAGACTGTAACTGGTTCCAGGTACCAAATCTGTGAGGGTTTCCTCAGATTTGTTGTAAATTGTTTGGGTTCCGATGTCTGCGGGTGAGAGGGTTATCTCAAGAAAGGCATCCGGGAGGTCTAGATCCCAGAGCAGATCCAGTGTACTGTTCGACTGGCCAGTTACTGTTGCCCTCGTAAGTCGGGGTTCGATGTCTTCTGCAGTTATAAGAATTTTTGATCATATTTGGTTCTATTTGACAAATTATCATAAAAGTTAACAATCACAAGCAATCATTTTAATTACAAGTTTTTCAAACGTCTGTCTCTAGGGATCAGTTCATGTATAGTCAAAAACGCCCTTCACCATTTTTGCTACAAAACTTAACGCTTGACTTAAAAACATCCATCAGGGGTAATAAAAATAGATTAGACAAATTATTGGTCTATCGATTAGTTTTTGGCTATTTTTGACAGTTTATCATTGTAGTTTACGATTATTACGCCCCGGGCCCAGGTGTCAACGCCATTCAACGCAAAAGTATGTAAGATAAGCGGTGAATGCGGAAATCATATAATGTGATAAGGCGTGAAATTAGATAAATCAGGCGCTGAAAGCGGTGAAAAAAATTATTGCCTTGTAGCGGTGAAATTACATAAATCACCGCTTTGAAAAAAAAGTGTCCAAATTATGTGAGATAAGCGGTGAGTGCTGTGGAAGTACAAAAAATCACCGCTCATATTAGTGGTGAAATTACATAAATTCACCGCTTAGAAAAAAGTGTCAAAATCATGGGAGATAAGCAGTGAGTGCTGTGGAATTAAAAAAACTCACCGCTTAACTTGGTGGTGAAATTACATAAATTCACCGCTTGGAAAAAAGTGTCAAAATTATGTGAGATAAGCAGTGAGTGCTGTGGAGTTACAAAAATTCACCGCTCACATTGGTGGTGAAAATGCATAAATTCATCGCTTAGAAAAAGGTTTTAAAAATCGTGAATAAAACCCACGAAAAAATTCAGCGCGTTTGAACATGCCTCACGGGCCATGGCCATGTCTTAGCGGCCCGTGGGACTTGATATGAAACTATCACAACGGAACAAAATATCACGGCCAAAATTCAAACTTAGAATGGGTTTTTTCCGTCGGGGTTTTTTCCTAGAACCGTCAAAAATATGTGAGATAAACAGTGAATGCGATGAAATTGCAAAAATTCACCGGTTAATTTAGTGGTGAAACTACAAAAATTCGCCTCTGTGAAAAAAAAACTGTCAAAAATACACGAGATAAGCAGTGAATGCAAACTCGCGCGAGCTTGTTATAACTACTATTTATTACAAGGTTATTGACTACGGATCTCTCTTACGTGTAGTCGCCTGATCTTTTTTGCCAGACAGTTTAAAATTTGACTTAAAAACAGCCATCATGTGTTATAAAATTAGATTACGCAAAACTATTCCTTCATTTTCATTTTGTAGAAAAAAAACAGTTTAAAAAGGTAGTAGAATTTGTCCTGGAAGTACAAATGGATGATTTTTGTGTTGGTTTATTGCATTTAACTCATAGCTGGTACCATAAGTTTTAAAACGCCATGATCTGTTTGTCATAACTATTTGTACATAGGCGACCTCTTCGATAAACAAAATGTATTTATTGCAGCTGAATTAGTTGCTATATTTCAAGATAACGAAAGATGACAAAAATAACGATGTTTATGTTCCGATAACAACATTTATCAAATATAATTAACTAATTAGTGTATAGTTGGTGTGACTCCGCTTGAGGCCACGGATAATCTGGGGTTTTCATTGAGAATCAAACAGGGTTTGAGATCTTGCACGAGATTATTGAAAGGATTGCGGCTGAGTCACGCAAGTGTGCTCAAAAAACACAAATGCGAGATTTAAGATGTCGAATATCTACTGTGCCAGAAGTTAACTAGCCGGATATCCATTCATACAAGAATTAATTTCCTCAGACTTTCACCCTTACACTTTTTCCAACTTGCAAGTCGCGTTTTTTAAGCACAATTGCGACTTGCCTCGATGTACTGACTGAGGTTTTCGAATTAGTACGCAGTTCTCGATGAAAGATAGAACTTCTCAGCGACTTCAAGTAGAGTCACTTAACTCTAAAGTCAAATAACAAAAGTGTTAAGTTTTTAAATGCCTAAAACTGTGCTATGTCAAGTTAAAATTCCCTCTAAAAGAGTCCCTCTATACATAGCCAGAAGTCAAAAATGACGAATTTTGTCATTCTCATACTTGAAAGTGACGCGTTTTGGTGAATGTTTGGTGAGTGAGTTTGAATTTCCTGTGAAATTCTGCTTTCGAGCCAAAATTGTCCACAAAGTTAACTTTTTCGAACTCATACGTCATTCTCACTTAAAACCAGAATCTCAATTGTGACGGTGATTTCAATCAGAGTAACTATCAAGTTTGAAAATGACAAAAAATTTTTTTTTCGATCGAATTCTGTGTATGTATGTAGGAACTCCTGGCATTTTAACTATTGGCACAGCACACTGTTCTGGATTTTAAAACTAACTTGTTTATGTCGTTCAAAGAGATCTTTCTGGTCTGGTCCAGGGTTGAGCTAAAATTTTGAAGTGACTGCTGCACTGTCACTTAAAACACTCACGTGCACATTTCAAAATGCTGAAAGTCTGCAGTGCCAGAAGTTAAAATGTCAAAAATTGCTACATAGCCAGAAATTGAATTTCGTTGACTTTCGTCATTTTAAAATGTGCGCGTTTGGTGTTTTAAGCATGGTTAAGTGACTCTGCAGAAGTCACTTCGAAATTCTCACTTAATATCTCGAACCGCTTCGCGGTTCTCTATAAACGCCAGAAGTTCTCAGTGACTTCAAGCAGAGTCACTTAACCATTACTTAATTTTGTTTGAAATACCCAACTTGTATGTTTCAAAATGACTATAATCATTAAAAGTCAGCTTCTAGTTATGCGTATAATAATTTTTTATTCTGGAACAGCAGACTTTCAGCCCTCTATAATGTTCACTTGCGTGTATTCAAAAGTGTCACTGCCTTTTATAACTACCAAATTATGAAACCCTACTTTGACAGTAGATTATATTGTCCCTCAAGATTCTATCGCCAATGTGGCTATGTATAGAGTGTCAAGAAATAGAACCTAATCATCAGTTTTGTGATATAGGTTATTCAGTTTTTGTAATTGGATTGAGGGTTGATTATAAATAGTATTAGACAGTTGTGATCCCCCTCTCGAAACTCATAACATGCCTTCTCCTCAGTAGTGGATAAAACAAGGCTTCCAGCCACCAGCAAAAATTTGACCCTTTCTCCAAGCGCTAATCACGCATGTCGAATCTGGCCAAATTTTACTGATTTCTGGAAGCCTTGTTTTATCCACTACTATATGTTAGCTCTATATTCACTTTTTTTATATTTTAAATCTATCAGTTCTTGTCTCACTTAGTGCAAGCCACTAGTACAGATTTAAGCTGGTAATTAACCATTATCAGACGGATAGTTCGGGTTCTATCATCACTGACTCCAGTGAACGTATCCCAGATACTAGTATAAAACTAATCAGTGAAACTGCTTCGCAGATGAGACCGTGTAAAAAGCACGTAAAACCAACTTGCGAAAAAACTTGAACAAAAATTGAAAGAAATATTAAAATAATAAAAATTTTCATATATCCCCTAATCAATATTTAATCAATTTAAAAATAAAACTTTCTGTCTCACTTGGTGTAGTGGTAAAATCATCGATTCTAGTTAAGTTGCTTTAGCAAACGGAAGGTTTGGGGTTCCTCCCTCACTGACTCCAGTGAACGTCCCCCGACTCTGATGAAATACTATAAAACTAAGTGAGATAAAAAACCAAATTCACAGTTCTTAAAAAGGATGATCAATGAAACTGCTTCGCAGATTCCTGCTGTGAGACTGTATATGGGACACACTGTGATGGGTATACAGTCAAAAAACACTGAGATCGGTGGAAACACAGTGATTAGTGTTTTTCAGTATAACTAATCAGTGAAGCTGCTTCGCAGATGAGACCGTGTAACAAGCACGTAAAACCAAACTTGCGGAAATTGTTGTAACCATTTCGTGGATCTGAAGCCACTTCGCGGATAAGTTGAACAAAAAGAGCACAGTCAAAAACACTGAGATCGGTGGAAACACAGTGATTAGTGTTTTTCTATGTCTTCTTGAATATTATACTTATAAACATGCTCTCTGAATTGATTTCTAATGTGACCATATCTATATCTATGAAGATAAATACATAGTCTACATTTCCTATTTCTAAATCTATATAATGATATATGTTTATAAACATTTCACATACTACATGTTAGATATTGATCAGTATCCCAAATGTTCTATATAATCTTTAAACTTAACCATATTTTTACATACATAACAAGAATATTCTAATTCTTTACGATTATTACAACATTCTTTCCAACGTTTATTTTTGCATTTATTGCATTTCATTTTCGTGTTTCGAAAAGTTATTTTTTGATTATTCCCCTAAAAAACACATCATGTCTCAATCAACTAATACTAGTGTCATAAACTTCTGCGATGTCTGTAATCTATCCTTTGAATCAAAGAAGGCTTTATACAGGCATCAATCATACAATCTCAAACATAAGGAACTATTGGAGAAAATGTTTGAGTCTGAAGAAGAGGAAATCTCGGAAAGGGTGTATAATTTGGATGAGGATGATTATATTATTAAAACTAGGGCTAAAACTAAAACAGAAACTAAATCAGAAACTGAAACTGAAAACAATATCTATTCTAAGATTAGGTTTATATGTAAAAAATGTCATGAAGAATCTAGAAGTAAAGTAGCTCTATCTACTCATTCATATATTCACAATCGCATGTATCTAGAAAACACAGAAGACTTCGATATAAACTCAAGTCAGAACATGAGAGAATTTTATATTACTGATAAAGGTGGGAATTACTTTGAAGATATAGATGAAGCAACTAATTACTCTTTAGAAGAAATTAAAAACTGTTAAAAACTGTTACCAGTTTCGTAAAGTTAAGAGTTTTAAAAATAAGATCACGGCCGAATGTGATTATAAGAAGAGAACCAAAGACGAAGTTAAAACTACTAAAATATTTTTCAATACTGATTATATTAATAATAATGCAATATATGAATATGGTGACTTCAATCGGTGGCTAGATTTCGAAAAGGAAATATATGAAGGTTATGGTTATGATTTTGAGTTTCTGGGAATAAGAAGTATTCAGTTAAACATTGAACCAACTAAGGCATCTATTGGTAGTTATATAGATTTACCTCCAGATCTCAAAAACTCCAAATCGATATTAAATATACGTAGTTATAAATACAATTGCTTACAACTAACTATAACTGCTTGGCTACATCCCGCCCCACACCATTCAACTCGAGAAAGTAAATATGTAGATAAACTAATTGAACCAAGACAACAACATGAAGATGATTTTGCTTATATAATAAGAATACAGAATTTGTATAATATTAATATTTGGGTATAAACACCTTGTGGTAATGGTAAAATAGAATTGTTTAAACAAGTGGATGATTTTAATAAAGATAGAAAAGATGTAAGAATACTAGTTTGGAGTAATGGTCAAATAGAACACTGTGCCCTAATAAAAAATATAGAAACCTTGTTAGAACGACCAAATAAAAACAACATTAAATATTATTATTGTGATAGGTGTACCTATTGGTTTAACTCACAAGTGATAAACACGAATGCAACAACTCATTCAAACCAGAAATTGTTTGTCCTAAGAAAAAACATATTACTTTTGTAAATGAACACAAACGTCAGAATATAAAAAAATATTATAACTGCCGATATAGAATGTTGCATTGTTGATCCACGAAGCGGTTTCACCGATGTCTCAACTAATGATTTAAAATATGTAATAGCTGAACATATTCCAATAGCTGTGGGTTACACCTGGCAAGGTAACTTCAAACACTACTTCGGTCTAGGCTGAATCAAAAGATTTGCTAGAGATCTATTAGAAATAGAAACTGAGAATAATTTCAAACATAATGAAAAGATGATATTCACAGAAGAAGATAAATTATATCATGAAACTAATAACACTCGTCATATCTGCAGCAAAACATGTATTAATAAAGTAAGAGATCATTGTCATGAAACTGGTAAATATAGAGGACCAGCATTTAAAATATGTAATCTAAGATACAAATAACAAAATTTCATTCCAGTAATATTCCATAATGGTTCTGGCTATGACTTCAACCTACTATACAGTGAACTCTTCAAACAGTATAATGATAAAAGAAAAGTGGATAACATACCACTAGCTGCTGGTAAGTCTAAGATGTTTAGCATTGGTTGTCTTAAATTCTTAGATAGTTATAACTTCTTAGCTATACCCCTAGATCAAATGGCAAAGATATATGGGTGTAAAACTAAAACATTATATCCATATGAATACTTTGGTTTAGACTTCTTGGGAACCACGACAAAGTCGTATAATAATCTTATAGGTAATCTAAAAATAGAAGACTTCAAATCCTCTCTACATAATAAATTACCAACACAAGAAGATGTCGATATCTTTAATAAAGACAACAGTCATAAAACTGGTAAAAGATCTAACTATAGAGTATTTACAAAATGATGTGGAAATATTAGACTACTGCATGAATGAATATGTTAAACTAAGTATGAAAGAATTCAAGCTTAACCCACTACATTATAGAAGTCTCCCAGGTTATAGTTTTGATTGTTGGTTAATGTCAAGCGGTGTAACATTAGACATATTGCAAGATAAAAAAATGATAGATGATTTTGTTGGAGCAAAGAGAGGTGGTATATGTGGAATAATGAGAGATAGATATATAGATAACAGTGATGGTAAGACCATATGGTACATAGACGCAAACAACCTGTATGGTAATGCAATGATGTAAAAGTTACCTTATAAGGATTTTGAGTTTATTACTACCACTACTCTAGATGTAATATTGAATACTCCAGATGATAGTGATCATGGTTACTATATAGTTTGTGATATTGCTTATACTAATGAATGTAAAGAGAGAACAGAACAGTTAGCACTCATGCCTAATAAGAGAAAGATAAATGATAATGAATTGGGATACCGACAAAGAGAGAAAAGTAAAGCACGATCCGAGAAATTAATCTTAGACCAAAACAGCAAAACAGATTATATGGTTCATTATAGGATGTTAAAGTTCTATGTTAAGATGGGAGTAAAAGTAACAAAAATACATAGAGTAATTAAATTTAAATAAGACTACATATGTAGAGATTATATACAAAACAATACAAGAAATACAATAAAAGAGCAACAGCTAAAACTGAAGCAGAAAAGGATGTAAGGAAATTAATGAATAACTCATTATATGGAAGAATGTGCATGAATCCTCTACACTTCTTTCAAAATAAGTTCTTGCATGATGAAGAAAAGATAATGAAAAGTGTAAGTAAACCAACATTTAAGAATATAACTAGATATAGAGATTATAGCCAAATAGAATATATAAAGAAAAAAAATAGAATTTGATTCTCCAGTATATGTAGGTGTTACTATATTAGAATTAAGCAAATTACACATGTATGATGTATTCTATAATATTCTACAACCATCCCTCAAAGATCTAACACTTCACTATATGGATACGGACAGTTTCGTATTAAGTTATAGTGATGAGCATATGGACTCAAGTAATCTAGACATACCTATAAAATCTAATAATAAAGTCCCCGGCAAGTTTAAGCACGAGCTGGGAAGTAGGATTATTGAGGAATTTATAGTATTGTCCCCCAAAACATATAGCTTCAAAACTTATCCTAAAAACACTAAAGAAAAAGGAATAAAGAAGCATAATAATGCCAGGCACATAGATTATTATGATGCATTAACGAATAATACACAGAGAACAATAGATGAATGTAGAATACAAAAAGTTGGTGATAACATAAAAACAACAAAAACAAGTAAGATTAGTCTAAACACGTTTGATGATAAAAGATTTTATGAAAATAATATTAAAAGCTATCCTCATGATGAGAATCAATATCTATTCAAAAGAGATTTAATAAAAATGATCGACCAAGCATCAGTGAACGAGCAAAGCTCGCGGATTACCAAACTGCTTCGCAGATCATTAGATGAAGACAAAGTCCTACTGGTTAATAATATTCTTGAACTAACCATTAATGATGATAGAAAGTTAATTGAAGTTGCTATTATATTATATAATGAGCTTTGCTAATTTTTATAACAAATAATTATAGACCTAATTCATTCATTACATCCATAGGGTTGGTAGTTAGCATATTATAAATCATTATTTGAGCCATATATTTTTCCATAGTGTCTCCCATGATTGTATTCTTATGTAGTGTAGCTCCAGCTATTATATTTTTATTATATTCTAGAAATTTTATTATCTTCCCAGCCACATCTACATATTTAGACTAAGTTGAAATTATTAAATTATCATGATTTGGTTCCTTAATATGATCAATAAACTCATCTATAGTATTACAACGTCTTTTACAAGCTAAACATCTTTTTAGATTAAGAGAGAAGCTGTTTTCATTATCCATTTTTTACTCTTATTATAATTTTTCAATACATATAAAATGACTAAACTAGATAAACTTATAGAATTAAACAATCTAGAAAAACAAAACAGAAGAAATAGATTAGAAGATAAATTAAAACAACAAGAATATTGTGGTGAAATAGAAGAGTTATTTGATCCTCTAACCAAAACTATCAGTGAAAACAATGAACGGAATCTAGCATTAAGTGAACAAACATTAAGAGCAATAGACTGGCAAAATCAAGAGTTAGATAAAGAAACTAAGATGGTTGGTGAAACTGCTTCGCAGATCGAGCAAGCTGGTTCCCAGTTTAATGAAACTGCTTCCAAGATGGGTGAAACTGCTTCGCAGATTGGTGAAACGTTAAAGGGGACCATAAAGCAAACTCAAGATATAGCACCAGTTTATGTTGATACAAAAACAGCCAAACTTCTTCATGACATGGGGGCTCAAACTAATCTTCAATTAAAATTAGAACTCGTAGATTGACCTAGTAGGAGATATAAAACGAATGGTGTTGATATAACTCTAGAGCAAGGTGCATTTTTAGTCAGGGATAATGTATATGAGTTTTCAGAAGGATTTACTGATTTTCTTACTAAAACAAATGTAACATATGATGATAAGGTTGAGGAAGATGAAAACAAAATTGAAAGGTTTTTAAAGGATATTAGATATGATTTAGGAAAAGGGGATAAGAAAAGCGTTAGATATAGAACAATAAAACGTATAATGGAGGTAAGAGATGATATATTTGGCAGGGGATTAAATGACAAACCAAATAATTTAGTAGAAAGACTAGAATTATTAATACTAGAAACAAAAGCTGGTCATGATGGATTTTAAGATGAAATGCTAGATATATCTAAGCAACTATTATCTATGAATATTATTAATCAAGACCAACTAGATAATTTTGTTTTTAACTATGGTAAGTGAATGATGGAAAAACAACAACAACTACTAGCTAAAGAAGTATTCAGTCCTCAAATAACAAAGTTTAGAAGACAAAGAATAATACCATTATATAAAGATGAAACATGGTCAGCTGATTTAATTGATACGTCATCTCTAAGTAAATACAACAATAATTATAAGTTTATATTAACAGTTATAGATATATTCACAAAACATGCATGGGCTATTCCTTTAAAGGATAAATCTGGTTTATCTATAACTAATGGTTTTAAAACAATCCTATCAGAAGGACGAAAATCAGAAAAGTTATGGGTAGATGGAGGTAGTGAGTTTTACAATAAAACATTTAAATCTTTACTTAAAGAATATGGAACCGGCAAAGCCGCTTCAGGGATAGAGCTATATTCTACTTATAGTGATTTAAAGGCTGTGTTTATAGAGAGATTTAATAGAACATTATTACACATAATAAATAAACCAATGTTCATCAATGGAGATGGTAATTGGGTAAATATATTAAATGATGCTGTTGTTACATATAACAATAACATTCACTCAACAATTAATATGACACCAGTTGATGCTTCTAATAAACCTGATAAAGTTGAATACACTTTTAGTTTTAAGAATATTAAGGGTAAACTTAACGTTGGTGATTATGTTAGAAATGTAGATAAACGTAATATCTTCTCTAAAGGTTACACTTCTAATTGGAATAGAGAATTGTTTAAAGTGAATGAAGTTCTAAAAACACATCCAACAAATTACAAAATAGAAGATATTAATGGAGAGATAATAGAAGGTAAATATTATGAACAGGAACTATTGAAATCTGAGTTTGATTTTGAATCTAATAATGAAGCTTTAGAATCATTAAATAAATTTCTTAAAATAAATAATGACAAGAAACAGACTCAATCAAGCGAAACATCATATAAGGAATGGAAACAACTTAACACTAAGTAAGGATCGTGGGTTATTCCTAGAAGATAATGATAATATTGATATGAAGGATGCCTATAAAATTACGAATGTACATCCTCCGATAGATGAAGAAGATGTTGTTAATAAAGAATATTGTGACAATAACTTATTATCCTCTTCTAATAAAATAGACATTTTAAGTAAAAACATAACTGAACTAAGAAAAGGTGACTTTGATAAAGTTACAACTAAAACATTACAACTAAATGAAACACAAGTTAATGAAGAACTAATTAATGAGTTTATTGAATCAACAAATGAAGTCAGAAATACTGTTAAGTTTTGTAATAAAGTTGCTGCAGATACTTTCTATAAATATAATCAATTAAAGCAAGAATTTGATAATAATAAGTTTAATCAGAATATAACTAACATACAACTAGATGAAATGTTTACTAACTGTCTGAGAGAAATGAAAGAATACAATAAATCTCTTAGAGGTGTTATAGTACAATATATAATTGCTATACTTTTACAAAGTAAGTTACTTGATAATAAAGAGAAAGACAGACTTGAGATGCATTATAGTTTTAATCAAGAAGATATAATGAAAGAAATAGAAAGAATTTTTACTAATGAAAATAAGCAAATCAATGACCAATCCAACAGCACCGAGTGAGAGATTACTATATCCCAACTTGTCAAACGTTAATGAACAATACATAAACGAAAAGATTCAAGCTAATAATAAATTTAACAACAATATTAACATTATAAAAGATATTAGAAATTATTATGAAACTGAAACTAATAACTATAATAAGAAGTTAAGTAGATATAGGAATTATATTAACATAGCTGAGATAACAGAAATAGTATTATCATCAATAGCAACAACTGCAACAACAACATCAGTTTCATTAACAGGTATAGGATTAGCTTATTCTATACCAACAGCTTTTGCTACAGCAACTGTTTGTGGTTCATTATCAAAAACAATTAATACTAAAATTAGAAATATTATGTATATTTTAAGTAAACAGTTTAGTGATAAGTTTAATAAATTATATACTAAATCAATGAATGATAATAAAATAGATAATGATGAGTATAATGAATTTGTTAAGTTATATGAGGATTATAAGAAGAATAAGAAAAACAAGGCGAGCATTTTTTTAGATTAAAGATATTAGTGCTTAGTAATAACAATGTTTTTAGTAATAATGATATTATTATTAGTATTTATCGATAAAAATATAATCATAATCATAGCTATAATCATACACATAATCATAATCATAATCATAATCAAATAATTATCTTTTCTTTGTACCTAAGTATAACCCTCTTCCTTTTTGTACTACTTTTATACCTTCACCAGTAGTTGCAAATTTAATTAAATCAGGTGTAGCCGCTAGAGCTGCTTTAGGGTTTCTAGATGCAGCTGCACTTCTTATTTTACTTGCTATTTCTAATGTTCTTACTGGATTATTAGCAACTTTCTTTCCAAAGTTAACTGTAGCTCTACCAACACTTTTAAAGAAATCTTTAATTCCTTCTGCTTCTATTGTTGCATGAGATACTGTCATTGATTTATTCCTTCTACATAAAACACAATTACCTTTTAACATTTTAGTACCTTTTGAAGTAATAGCTCCTCTTATATTAACAGTACCACTATAATGTCTACCTCCAACACAATATTAATTAGTTCTGAACTTATTTAAAAGACTCATTTCTATATATAAAAAATAATGGAAGTTAAAAAGTATAATCTTTTTGTTCTTATTAAACCCAAGCCCAAGCCCAAGCCCAAGGCTAAGCTTGAAGCTAGAGGCTTGGCTCTAGAGAATAAAAAGAAATTGGACATTATTTATGCTAAAGGTTTTGTTAATACTAATAAGAAATAGTTGGGTGTTAACAAGAGTAACAATTAGAGCTGACTAGCTATAGGTATAAGTATAAGTATATGGTTATGTATAAGTAAAAGTATATAATTATAACAATAACTCTATTATACTATAATTATAAATTATCGCTAGAGTTATATCTAAAATTATATTTATCGCTGAAGTTATATCTTTGACTTAAATTGTAACTATGATGTAATATCAACCATCTTATTGCCATCACTATTAACACTAATAACCTTTTTAGTTAATACTAATGCATGACATATAACATCTGCAACTGCAGCACTAAATTTAAAATTAAGTTGTATTGGTTGTGGACCTATATGATCCCTTTGATATCTAGTATCAAATACATATAATCTATAACTACTCTTGAATGTTGTATGATTTATATATGGTTTTAATTTATGTGGTAGCCCAATATAATCTTCATTAGAGCTAACAATCTCTTTAAAAGCCTCATTATAATTATTGGTACCATAATTAATATTCATTCTATCCTCGGGATAAAACTCACTACCAATCTTACAATAACATTCAGTAATATTCATTACATCAAATGTACTTGCATCATGAGTTTGTTCATTAACATTATTATTTTCAAAACCAACTACTGTATATTGCGCTCTTTCCATACCACTTTCCATACCAAGATCAAACAAGAAGTTAGTAGCATTGGGTACATTCTTATAAAATGTCTTTCTTTCATAATAGCTAAAGTCTACATTATTCTTTTTACTTAAACCCTTTTGCACAATAATTCTATTATCATTACTAGGATCAATACTAGGCACACACCATGATATATCTCTAATTTCTATATTACCATCATTAGCAACTGCACCAGGATTAGCATTAACTCTATCTAGAGCTCTATCATTATTATTCCCTTCTAATAATAGTTTAAATCCTAAACCATATATAATCTTTTCTAAATCATTTATGAAACCAAATAGATCACTCATCTTAATCATCATATACATATGACCTCGTTGTGCAGCAATATGGTCTCCTTTAAGTTGACTATCTCTATTGCCTTGATTTTTAACAAAACCACTCTCATATTCATCCTCAGTACTAGTTAATAACCTATACATCAATAGATTAGGATGACAATGATCTATATATTCAATAGTCCTACCACCACTAGTTTCAAGCTTAGTTGAACTAAACTATGCCATCATACCATAATTATCTAATCTGATATTAGCATCATTAGCAAATACACCACCAGCATCATCTGATACAACAAACTCTATCTCTAGATAGGAATCACGCAATTTTAAGTGATTCTCTTCTCTATTGAGTATGATATTAATATTGGTATTTATCGTATTCATTGTTGCCAAGTTATTTGGTTTATATTTTGAAATCTTACTTTTATGTATATCATTTTTGTAACCATAAGTTGCATCCAAATTAAAATCGATTTTTATTAGATAAAAAATGACAGACAAATTGATTCTATATGAACTACAAAATATACACGAAGCTTTAACTAAAACTAAAGAAGAGCATACACTTAACTTTAGAATGATAAAGCCAACAAAAAAGTTTAACTTTAGTGAACCTATACTTAATACAACAAAATTAGGTTTAATTAGATTATCTGTTTATAATTCGGTGTTTAATATGAATAGGAGAAATAATCAATTCTTATATGCTAGTACTGTTATAGAAGATGATGAAGCTTTACCTCAGGCTCTTAGCTCTGACCCTAACCTTAACCCTATCTCTACTTCAAGCCCAAACATTACATCTATACTTAATCATAATTATAAAGGAATCCCGTTGCTATATTCAAATATTACACCGGGAGCATATGAGTTAACTGATATAGCAGAATTATTAAAAGAAAAAACTGATGGTAATGTTATAATAGAACCTGATAAGAATACGATGAAATGTTTAATGGAAAAAAAACAAGGAGCACTCAGCTTTGACATAGAAAACTCACTAGCCTCATGACTAGGATTTAGAAAAACAATTTATAAAATAGGTAGATATAAATCTTTTGGGTTTTAGTACTATTAACATTCATTGCAATATTATATCTGGAGCTAAAGATAATGGTAAAGATACAGACATACTATATACTTTTACTCTAACAGAACCACCCGGTTACTTGATAAATATTATAACAACTAATATCTTATATCAAAATGTAACTAAAGATAGAATAAAATATATAGAATTTCATATTAAAGATGAGCATGGAAGACCTATAGACTTTAATGGTGATGTATTAAGTTTTACTTTACATCTGGTTTAACCAGCAACTTCGTTGATCTAGTTTAGCCTTTATTTTTATGACTTAACTTAAACTAAACTACAAAACTCTCCGATCCCAATTAATTCTTAGTTTACCATTAAAAACTTTATTTTTAGTTATAGCAATGACAATATAATCATAAGGCTCTTTCCATACCTTATTACATATATTAGCGAAATCATTATAACTAAGTTCAACATTATTAAAAAAATCTTGATATATAGATATGAGGACTTTACCTCTTTGTTCAAATAAAATAAATAGATTACAGTTCTCTCTAACACTCTGCCTATCCAGAGAGAACAACTTTTGATTGAGATATATCATATTACAGTTATTATGTCTACCTCTACAAAAGTATTCATTAATAACTGGTTCTTTGGTTCTAACATCATCAAATATCATTAGTTTCTTTAAGTCTTTGGGTAATTTATCGGGAGATGGCAAATATTTATATCTTTAATAAATTCAACATCTGCTTTTGGGTTTATTCTTTCTATACCATGGTACTGATCACCAGTAGGTCCAATGATGTATAGCTTATCAAAGTATATACTAGCTAGAATTAGTTTTTTTAAGAAGAATGTCTTACCACATTCACTAGGACCGGATATTATACATCTAAAGTTATCTAGGAATGCGGCTTCAGTAATTATATTATCATCATTTAGCCATGATTGTAGATCATTATTTATATTATTAGCAATAGAATTTGTTTGGATTATATTATTTCTTGGGAGTGATATATTCCCCGGATCGGTGAAACCGCTTCTCGAATTATAACTAATTCGTAGATTAGGACTACTTCTCTAATTATAACTACTTCTCCGATAGACAATCTCATCATTGTCATTATCATTAACAATATCATTATCCTTAACATTATCATTATCATTAGCATTATCCTTAACATTATCCTTAACATTAAAATCATCATTATCATTAACATAATCATTATCATTAACATTATCTTTAACATTATCGTTAACATTATCATTATCATTAACATTATCATTATCATTGAGATTGACATTATCATTATTAGTAAAGCTATTTCGTAGATCATTATCATTATCATCATCATTATCATTATCATTATTAGCAAAGCTACTTCGTAGATCATAATCATTATCATTATCTTTATCATTATCATTAACCTCATCATTATCTTTACTACAACTCAAACAAAAACACTCATTATATATTCTTGGATATTTACATTGATTAACTAGAATATTCAAAGCACTTTTAATTCTAAATCCTCTATCAATAAGATAGATCATATATAAACAATAAGCCCCACAATAAGATTCATCATATTGTTGTATTCTCTCATTAGAGCCTAGATTAACATTTTTTTCTAGGAATAATGGTGGAGTTTCTACACCAAAACTATCAAAGTAATATGTTGGACCATCTTCTCTTCTTATAACTAAAACCCAATGTGTACCTTCAGTTGGATGTAGATTTACAATAATGTTAGAGTTAGGTTCACTTACCATTTCTGGTTTATCATCTCTCAATTGGTGTTAGACTTATATCTTTACCTATATTTTTTATTCTGATATCACTCATAGCATTATTATCAATATTAAATTTATTATTGAATTCCTCAAAAGTTAGGATGAGCATTTTTATATAATAAATTTAATAAATCTAACTCTAAGTCTAAGTCTAAATCTAAATCTAAATCAAATCTATATTTATTATATAAAAATGGAAACAGGTAGTGGAGTTTTTATTTTTATTATTATAATTGATATGTTTGTTATATAATATATGATTCAAGACCAAGTAAATATACAAAACTAGAAGAAAGCTTTGGTGGATTTATGAATAGGAGTCTAGTTAGATTTGAATATGAAAAGTCACCTCTACATACTATTGTTTATGGTGGAACTGGAACGGGTAAAACATATTTTATTAGACGATACTTAAAGTTATACTTAGACCATGGTCAAGTTCAAGATCAAAACCAAAACCAAAACCAAAACCAAGACCAAAACCAAAACCAAAACCAAGACCAAAACCAAAACCAAGACCAAGCTAAAAAAATAGTTATAGTGTGTAATGATGACAGAGACTGGATAGATCCTGAGTCTAATAAGTTTTATACTGGGTTTAATAAATGTGATATAAATATGATCACAAAAAATAATATGCATAAATTTCAAAATTGTGTTATAGTACTTGATGATATGGGTGATAGGTTAAATAAGGATATAGCTTATTATTTTACTGAAGGTAGACATTGTTTTATTCAAGTGATTGTAATGTGTCATAAACCAGCTCAAATAATTAATACAGCAAGAATGAGTTGTGATACTATTTATTTAACAACTTATAATGGACCTGACCTAATTAAAAACTTTAATGAGATATATACATGTGAACATGACTTTAGTAAAATAATTAGCGAATTAAATAGTAACTATTATAATTATACAGATTGAATGTCAGATGAACTTCGTTATGGTATAATTAAATATAATAAAAAGGAAAATACTTTTATTATTATTAGTAGTAATAGAACAATGATATATGATTCAAGAGTTGGTTTCCTTGATTGAAAAGATCTTAGTTTAAAAGATGAATTAGAAAGAGAAGACATAAAAAAACTTATAGCATATATGAAACCACTAATGATTAATGCAACAGATAGAAATGTTATTAATCATGATAATTATCAGTTTTATTTTAATAAACTTCTTACTTTAAATAATATTAAAATTCAGAATGATGTTCTAACTAAAGAAATGATTATGGGAAAGGATATGGAAATTTTATCAGATATTGGTGGAATTATAGGCACAGGTTTAATTATATTTAGTTATATTTATCCTGATTCAAAATCAAGAGTTGCTGGAACTGTAGCAATGGGAGCAAGCACAGTGTTGAGTAGAGTAAATAAATTAGTTAATGTTGGACATGGAGAAGAGTTGGAAGGTGAAACACGAAGCAGTTATACTGATCAATGTAACTGTGACTTCGTCAATGAAGAGACGGGAATTTTGAATAGAAATGGAGGAAAGTTTTTAAACAAACTATTTATAAATAATGAAGAATTTAGAGAAGAGATTATAAATTTTGTTAAAGGTAAAAAAGAATTAGACCTTGATTTGATCTTAGATAAGAGATGTAAAACTAATACACTCAATACTTTAGAAAATAAACATTTAACAGAGTGTATCACATCTAAAGATAATACCAAAGATTTAATTGAAATCATGGCTAAATATTACCTTGTGAAGGATTAGGTAAATTTTATAGTTTACCCTATTATAAATGCTTTTACAATGTTTAGAGTGTAACTATAAATGTGGAAACATTGCTGTTTTAAAATATCATTATGAATCATGTCATAAAGATAAAACTGATAAATGTATGTGTGGTAATATAATACTAAGTGGTATTTGTGCTAATGATTTTTCCCCATGGGGTTGTTCTTTAAAAATTGAATCTAATTCTAGTTCTAATTCTAATTCTAATTCTAATTCTAGTTCTAACCCTAGTTCTAGATCTAACCCTGGTTCTAGTTCTAACCCTAATTCTAACCCTAGTTCTAACCCTAGTTTTATTTCTAGTTCTAGTTCTAGTTCTGGTTCTAACCCCAGTACTAGCTCTAGTTCTGGTTCTGGTTCTATCTATGACTATAACTCTAACTTAGATCCTAACCCCAACCCTAACCCTAACCTTATCCCCAAGCCTAACCCTAACCTTATCCCTAACCCTAACCTTAACCCCAGCTCAGAAGTATTAACTAGATGTTGTAATAAGTGTAATTATATAAAACCACTAAATAATTTTGATGAGGGTAAGTATACATGTAGAAGTTGTACTTCAGCTAAAGTTAATTGTCCATATTGTACTTCTGTTGTGAGATATGATGGGATACGGGCTCATGTAAAGAAACAACATCCAGACATAGAATTGACTAGAGGATTTAGTAGAAATCTGCAAAGCAGGTTCCCTGATATAAATGAAAGATCAGTGGAGCTGGTTCCCAGATCTGATATTACCCAAACTGGGGATCTTCGAATTTGCAAAACAACTCCGTTGAGCAGTTATACTGATAGTTGTTCATGTAAATACTATAATTTTGTATCATTTCTTATTAATAATGGAATAAATATAGAAAAAGTAAAAGAAAATATAAATTTATTGAAGAGTATAGATAATTTGAAATAAAAAGTATAAAAAAATAAAAAAATATCAAAAAAGAGGGAATCACTCTTTAAGAGCGAAAAAGAGCGATCTTTTCTACTGGGAGATCACTCCGAATAAGAGTGAATCACTCTGTAAGAGTGAAATGTAAATTTTGCTTTAATTTTTTGATTTTTGCTTTATTTTTGGTTAACATTTTTTAATTTTTATCAAATTTAGAGCTAACATATAGTAGTGGAAAAAACAAGGCTTCCAGAAATCATTAAAATTTGGCCAGATTCGACATGCGTGATTAGCGCTTGGAGAAAGGATCAAATTTTGCTGGTGGCTGGAAGCCTTGTTTTATCCACTACTCTCCTCGGGCGTTTAGTATTTCCTAATGCTAGCAACATCTGCATGGTAACATCCATTGCTGCCATCATCACAATTCATCACTTAATTCACCTTTTGCTTTGAAAGAAGCGAGTAAAGCAATTAAAAAACAGTACTATAATGGATATTTATATAACAAAATTACAGCGGTATGCTGCAGATACCACCTAAGCAACAGTGATAAGAAAAATATTAAATAACACGACGCCTAAAGATTTTTAAATAACAAGACGCCTAAAAACACTTCAGTTGAAGCCTAACAATATAATAAAGAGGAGATTAAAAAATTGGTTACTCTTTTTGCTGCTCTTTCAGAACTTTTTGAACTCAATATCAGAGAACACTATGTTTTAAGGCTTCAGGATTTGCCGACAGCGAATAAAGGGAAAATGAGTATTTTCCTACAGAGACAAGGTAGTCTATAGACTAGAGAACTTCTTCCCTAAGTGTGGAGATATTAATAATAGTTGATCAGGATTCAGGTTACAGTCTTGGTCTTCCCACTTTTGTCTCTACTTCAATGATTGTAGGCTAAAAATTCATTGATTATAGGCAATCGTTATAGGCAAATTCAATGATTATACTTCTATGATAATGGCAAATTTAAAAAAAATTTCAGTTTTCCGCAAGATAAAGGTTTATATGTCGGAATAAGAAACTTTGTTGAATGAACAATTGCACAACTGTTCACACAATAAAATTCATAAAAAAGAGAAAAGCCTCTGACGAAAAGAGCTACAAATGGAAACTGACAGAGCAGATTTAAATTTCCTTTTGACTAAAATAATATTTATTGGCATAATTTTCAAGGAAGAACAAAAAACGACAAACAAAGCAGACATTAAGGAATTTTGATTAATTCTAATTGCAGTAGTAAATGTTCTCTCAGATTTCCTCGATCTGGTCCATTTCATGCCAAATTGAATATACTATATATATATATATATATATATATATATATATATATATATATATATAT
>NW_027450950.1:0-1000 GCF_964194025.1 Convolutriloba macropyga
GGGGGTAATTTTTTTGGGGGCGGGTAGGCAGTAAAATGGGATCAAATTATCTCAAATTGACCTCTTCTTACCAATTGCTATACATTACAAACTAAGCTATTGTTAAAGTCCAATGTTCGAAAACAGAAGTCAACAATCAAAAACGGAGGTAAAAGCTCGAATAGAAAGAAGTCAAAATTCAAGTCATGAACAAACTTGGTTTCTGCTAAAAAAACCTGTAGAATCTCAATACTCCTCTTCGAGTCGTAAAAACCTGTAGAATATCATTACTCCTCTTTGAGTCGTAAAAACCTGTAGAATATCATTACTCCTCTTCGAGTCGGAAAACCCTGTAGAATATCATTACTCCTCTTCGAGTCGTAAAAAAAAACCTGTAGAATATCAATACTCCTCTTCGAGTCGTAATAATCACCTTCGAGTCGTAAAAAACCAAGAGGAGGTCAATAATAGCCTCAGTTATCGCTCCACCAGTACTCCAATACAAGTAAATTTCTTTATTTTGTAGAACGCAATAATAGCCGCTTGAACAGAACACGCGGCTGTTAATAAAAAACAGTCAGTCAATCCTCTATTCAAAAACAAAGACGTACCGAATGCGGACTAAAATTGGTATAAATGTCGCGGCAAAAATAATTATAGCCGTCTGAATCCATGCGCTCGCCAATATATGTAGTTATGAGTTCTTAGTTGTATTCTAGTCTGGCGTATTGAGAGGGGCAACTGTGGAGTTCATTTGCAACGAGAAATTGAAAGGACTGTCATTCTCTGTTGGGTTTGCCGCAGATTATGACAGTACATACTTCTATCCCTTCGATACAACTGGTGAGCCTCTAAGTCAAAGCGTGAAATCCCCGGCGCTTATTATAAACGTTTGACAACTTCTGACCCGTTCTCCTTCAAATAAAGACGGCAGTGGTCATTTTGAGAGTATGCCATCTGTAGAATCGTTTTGAAAATGAGAAAATTCCGTGCGACGTTTTCCAAAACTGACGCCCTAGCA
>NW_027450951.1:0-15000 GCF_964194025.1 Convolutriloba macropyga
GAGGTTTATCATCTCATATTTCTTATCCTTTTTTCTCAATTCTTCACGTTTCAGAAACGCTGAAAGCACCTATATGAGAAATATCGGATTAGAATATTTATGAAGTAGGTCATATTAACGGATACATCCAAACTACCAGTAGCATAAAAAGTGGATCATGAAACATAAAACAGTTATATCAGATCGAAAGAAATAAAAATGAGCAAACGAAAATCAACATATTTCAGAATGTTCTAAACTTTTTTCTTGCAGCGTGTTAAAGATTAACAAGCATAAGCGATTGTGATTAGAAAAATTAAAGATCTATGAAAAAAGTATACTAGGGAAAGAGTTTCGTCAAACTCTAAAACTTTTCAAAAAAACTGATGCTTAGCTACCTGAGGGAGCAGAAAACGAAGGCTCTTTAAAATAAGCATTGGCAAAGAGGCAATGGGACCTGAAATTAGGGCAAATGAACAGCTTTAGCAGATATTTACAAACAAAATTGGCGTTAAATTATCGAAACAATACTATCAATCAATCGATTAGCCAATCAATCGATCGACAAACCTAATCAATCGATTAACCTCACAAACGTTTTCAAAATAAAACGCATAGAGAACTTTTTGTTAGAACTTAGGATAAATTAAGATATGTTACAAGAACTTGTAAATCAACTCATAACTCTCAAACAACATGACAGGAATGTATAAAATTCTTTCAAGTTAGATTGTATACCAACTAATATACAATGTCTTGGAAACTTTCTTCTGCCAACAGCCATTTGAGCTTGGTCAAAAACAAAAGAAAAATGGCTGCTGAAAATTCGACGATCTTAGTGAAAACAATGTTTTGTTTTCTACACCTTTAAAAATCATGAACGAGTCACAAAAATGCAAAATAGAAAACAGAAATTACAATTCACAGTGTGTTTGGCACCGAATTAAGTCTTCCACTATATCCACTATAGCTTATTGAATGTCATAAGATTTTGTTTCAAAAGTGCATCGGCAGCCTTACACAAACAACTGCTTTCGTAATATTTGTTTAGTTATTTCATATTTTATAACGAATTTGGCCAATAGCTAGCAGAACAACGTTTTTTTCGCACAGATTTCATTTAAAATCCATATAAAAAATCAGCATGAAGATATCAAAATTAGTTTTTCTCGAAATGTTCAAAAGGGTGCTCAAAAGGTTAAACGGAACTACTATTGGTTTGACAAAATAAAAAAAGGCAAAACATGTCCTGTTTACATTGCAATGAGTTCATAAAACAAAAAGACTTGGCTTTCTGACTCATTTGAATACCTGAACGGTAATACGGTAATCGAAAAACAGCACGGGAACAAAAGTCTAGCAAAATCCAGTTGCTCTTTTAATCTTCAAAATAGTAATTCTTTCTTAAAGAGCTGAATAGTTGATATCTTTCCTTCTCCGGTGTGACTAGAAATACGCTACGTCAAATTTCTGTGCAGATTTTTGAACAATGGCCTGCTCAAATTAATGTAAACTGTATAAATTGTAACATCCATCAAGGAGGGGCTTCGTTGTATAAGACACTCGCTTATAACATCTTCTTATTTTTTATCTTACTGAAATCAGTTATTAAATGCGTTGAGTTTCCATTTTTTCAATTTGTTTTTGAAAAAAGTATCGTCCTGGGAAAATCTCGAAAACGGTTTTTGTGTCTGAGTGTTGTCAAATATCAATGATGCGGAACAAATTAGTTAATGCAAAAGCATTTAATGGTTAACAGTTTGCAGCTTATTTTGACTCTGGATCAAACTACGTCCAAAATATAAAACTTTTTGCTAAATTTCAATATCAAATATTTTCATCATTTTTATGATCTGTTTCAAAATTTTGTGAATTTTTCACCAACCTGACAAATCTGAGAAAAATTTGTTCTAGTTGCTACTGTAGCTTTTGAAAAAAGAAATCCAATCCAACAAAAACAGAAAATAGTCAGATGATTATAAATTTTCCGAACTGGTGGTTTTTGGCCTGATTTTTGTGTAAATTTGTCTACAAAATTCAATTTTAACGTTTTTGAGTTTTAGAAGATTTTGGTGTTTGCAAAATAACACAGTAGCTGTTCTTGTATACCTTAAAATACTGGCAGTTTTCCAAAATGGCAGAGATACGACTAAGAGATAGTTTTCTCCAAAAAAATGGGTTAAAATGACAAAAAATTCTGCCAAAATTTTATTTTTTTTTTTATTTTATGAATTTTTTTTATCCAAAAAAACCAATTTCTTGAACTTTTTTTGTGGTGCACCTTTAGTTAAAGAGTTAAAGTTGAAAAACATAACTTTTCTCTTTCAGTTCGTACGGTTTTTAGCTATCTATGTCCGCGTATCCGTCTTCTTTTTTTGTAAAAGCGCTGAAGCAATGCCTAAAACTGTACTGATTTCGCTAAAAAAAAAAATTCGCCATTATCCCTGATTACATGAAGAAGCTCTGTTATTTTTATCCATTATCTATTTCAGTTTTTGGCCCTGAACTCATTTAAGTTTTAAATTAGTTTCAAAAAATTGCTCCAGATTTATACCAAAAAAACACTTCTTACACAACTATTATAGCATGATATCTTGAATAGTTTATAAAAAAAATTTACATATCATTGACATCGACAGGATCATTTTACATGTCCTGAAAAGAGTGTTAGATTTTTTAATTGAGAACTGATTGAACAAATGATGTCAACTAACATATGCGTCTTAAACACAAAATGGAACAATCATCAACAAAACTTGAAAAAAAGTAAAACGAGATGCCCAAACAATGAAAATCAGTTGCTGCAACGGAACGGCTTCAACGACCACTTTTCAAAAATGTGTTGAAAAGTCGTAAATTTTTAAAGCCTATCTTTCCCAGGCCCATCTATTGCACTTGGCTTGTCAAGGCATAGGCATTGAGCTACTGGCATTTTAGCAACAGTTTAACCACAAATCTTGCAAATTTTTGATCGTGAACACTTTCATGTCAAGTATAGGGAGTGAATTTTTTTAAGCGGGGTCTTCGGACTGTTTGATCAACCCCTAGATTTGACAACCCCTAGATGGTAGGCTATTGAAGCACTCTCCCTTACATGGTTAATTCGAATTCAGTACCGGTCCGTTTTACGGGTACGGTTTCCTAACAATCATATCGCAATTAAGCGATGAAAATTGTCTTAAATGAAATTACATCAGAGATTATTCACTTTTCTTTGCTTAGACAGCAAAAAACATTCTTACCCCAGAAAGATTAAAATTGCATAAAATTCCCGAAATTCCTCTTTTGAAAACGGCAATCGGCGTCGATCATAATTTATCCCGCAAGCCAAAATGAGCTTAATTCTCATGGTAGTTTAATTTTATCCTTTATTCTACTGTTGTTTTCTTTTCGTAGTTTTTACAATTCGAGAAGAACTTAATATGGTCTATAACTTGTAATGCAGAATATATGCAGGTAAATTGAACTCAGGTTCAAAGTTGATTAATTGCATATAGTGAAATTAAAGCCTCAAAATTCTTTTGAAACTTTTATCCAATCATTTGTTTTAGGTCTCTCAAATGTATTGATATCTGAGTACTGATTTTTAATGATCATGATTGAAACCAACTTTTGAACACTTTTTCTCACATTTTTCAAGAGAATTTTTTATTCATAAATTCTTCGGCAGATTGGGTTCAAAATTTGAACTTGAATCATTTGTAGCGCCAGGCTTAACTGCTTCATTAATTTTAATAACAAAGTTTAAATAAATAATTTTACTATAAATAGAAGAATATCTAGTTCACAAAAAGGATTAGAAGCTGTGATAGTATATTATTGATGTATAATAATTGAGCAGCGGGCAGTAAATAATAAATTTTTCTTCTAAATTCATCAGAAAAGTTTAAACTACATATGGAAATAATGCACAAAATAGATAAATCTTGCAGCTATAGTACACGCAAGCTACAAAAATAGAAAACTACTGTAAAAAGAGATCAAATTTAACACTTCTACTCACACGTATTAATGACTGGAGATAAAATCTCCCGATTTTAAATTCACTAGAAAATATCTCGTAAGACTTCGTGTATTGTCCTATTGCTAAACTGCGATTAAAAGGTCTTTGAAGAATTTGACTTACAGGATATTAAAAAAAACATGCACTGCAAGCCTTGAAAGATGTTTGTAAGGATTGTATTGGTGTTTTTTATGCTATCTACAATACCCGAGTCGAGATATGAAGAAAAACAAAAAAGAGACATATTAGCCAAGTAACGCTGAAATTCCACTCAAAACACTTCAATGCTTAATAGGAAAAGATGGGAAGCTTCGACTTGGCTAGTGAGACTTGTAACTTTGACTTAAATTAAAATTTTATAAATTATGGTAAGTGTATGACGGTTTACAAGAAAATGAATAAAATATTAAGAAAAAATCTTAAACTTTTGGCATTTTTTATATAATAGAACATTTTAGCATTTATAACATTTTAGCATTATAACATTTTAACATTTATAACTCTTTAGCATTTTTATAAGATAACCAATGACTTCTTTAACGCAATCTCTCGTAAAGATTTTGTTAGCGATCAATTCGAAGATCTTATCAAGTATTTTGAAAAAAAAAATGTTTTTCCAATTTTTTTTATTTTTTTAGCTGACCTCTAAAAAAACATTTCAGCTAAAAAAATGGAAAAACATTTTTTTCAAAAAACTTGATAAGATCTTCAAATTGATCGCTAACAAAATCTTTACGAGAGATTGCGTTAAGTAATATTCTATTCGGACTTAACATTTACACTTAATCAGCGCTCACTCAGTTTAACTGTGGGTGTTGGTGCTCTGATGTTACAATATAAATTTGACGTCACCTGAATTAGATGCTGAATCTTTGCAAGCCGGTATAAGAGCCGATATGGCTTGTCGAATTTTGAGTTGAGTCGTGACTTTAACCTGCTGATGTCTTCAGAAGATTAACTGCTTATTTCATTTTGTTGAATAACGGAGGAGTCCAGGTAGCCTTTGAAATGTTCTGCACATAAAAGCATGCCTTGTCCATTGCTCTATATTCACAAAAAATGGCTTAATTTGCATCTTAATGACTGTTATCTATTAAAGTACTATCTTTTGTTCGGTGTTTTTTAGTGTAATTGGTTTTAAAGAAGACCTTTATGAAAAACTTTGGGTCTTTCCCATTATAGCCCCCCCCCCAGCTTACTGGGCATGTAACCTATAGCCCACCCCCCCAGATGAAAATTCATAACCACCTCTTTAACACAAAATCGGAAATCGATGTAGGCGAGCCACTGAAATTAATAACCACTTCTTTAACACAAAATTAGAAATCATTGTAGGCGAGCCGCCGGATGATGACATGGGCTTGCCCATTATAATTGATTTTAGTTGACTTCTCATAACCGGTTGACTTCCCTATAGCCCCCCCAAATGAAAATCCATAACCACCTCTTTAACACAAAATCGGAAATCGATGTAGGCGAGCCACTGAAATTAATAACCACTTCTTTAACACAAAATTAGAAATCTTTGTAGGCGAGCCGCCGGATGATGACATGGGCTTGCCCATTATAATTGATTTTAGTTGACTTCTCATAACCGCATTTCAGCTGCTACAAGGATAATACGAAATGGCTCCTATGAACTTAATGAAAAAGCATGTTCCTGTTCAGAAAGCATGTTTCTCGAAAAAACCTGGAACCGTTCCACGGAATAATGACGGCGATTGGAAAATTCCAGCATTCGATACTGGAACAAAACAAAAACTTGTAACCAACAATTTTAAGCATAAATGATGAATTTAATTGTATGCTATAACTTGATTTTTGGGGGGGCTATAATTTTCTGGGGGGGGGGGGGGGAGGGGCTATAATGGGAAAGACCCAAAACTTTTTTGTAAATTATATGCCAAATTGGCAAATTGAACACTTTCAATAAATTGAACAAGTTTCACTAACATTTCCCGGGTTGATGTCGTTTCCCAAGATTATCTAGGATAAGATTACTCCCAACCATAGGATATTCAAAAGTCAAAAGGAAAAGAAGATGATAACTTTTGTTATTTATGATTTTATGTTGACTTATTTGTATTTTTAAGATAAAACATATAAATTCAATAGTATGACCTGTGGGTTATATTTCTAAATATATAAAAAAAATCATTGATCTTAACTAACTTTATGTTAACACTATGTAATAAATTGTGGCCTTGATTTCTGATTTCATAGACAAAAGTAGGTCCTTATTCCCAGTGAACCGAAACTTGATACACCTTGAATAGAAACGTATTAAATCTGGGTACATTTTGGCACCATCTACACATGATAATTACCATGAAAATATCATGAGTTGTACAAACTTGCCAGATCTTTGAATGAGTATTAAAAGCCAGATCTTGGCAAGATAGCTAAGAAAGATATATCATGACATGGCAAGATATGCCAATTTCTAACAACAAAAAATGGGTTCAAACAAAATTCATTCAATATAAGGGCTGAAAAGAAATGTCTCGGTTGATGTTGATAAGATTTCACCAAGGTCTTACCATGAAATATTGTTATTTTAAGTTAATGCTCGGAACTAGCACGCATTGCAATATAGTGCTTAATAAGAGTAAAAACAGCATTTTTTTGTGCGGACCACTACTCTGATCAGGTCCCGCCTTACTACGCATAGTCTGCAATTTCGCGCCCTATGAGTCATTCTCATTTGCTTATACGGCTGAAGTATTTCAGACAGACTGTAATTCATCTGTACTCAGCAAATTGCCACAGGACTTCTAAGCGTGTCCGTCTTTGATCTTAGCAGCAATTAAAACCACCTTATTCTTTTTGGGGCACAATTACCGTGCTTAACTCTACTCTAGGAGGAATTAAATTTTTCTCTATCAATAAAAAGCCAAAATTCATGCTAGTACAACAATTCAATTACCGAACATGATTATTTGATTGAAACATTTTTAAAAATAACAGAAACTAGCAGAAAAATGATAATAGCATGATTGTTCTGTGCATAATAAATATACTTGGTTAAAATGGACCATTTATTGAATGCAGTCCACTAGGGACGCATTCCTCTAACTTCCTACTCCCCTCCCTCCATCTAACTCCACCTCCACCCATCCCACCTCCATCTCCACCCCTTTCGCCCCTCTACCTCCACAAAGCAGCCATCAAAGCTAGCAAAACTCTTTTAAAACAGAGATTATCAAAACTGGCATATGGCGATAACCCTCACCATATTTCTTTAATGAAAAATAACATCTCTCATCAAAGTCCTCTCATGCAACAATTCTTCTACTTGTCGACATTTATCTTAGTTTGTTCCAATAAAACAGGCTATTTTTTGCAACAAGTTTCTCAGGAAGAAGTTTTCGTTTCATATGTCCGGCAAATGGGACCTCAGTTGGCCAACTTGCAGCTCGAAACTGTTTGAAACTTTGAATATGCAATGCATAAACCAGTACAGAACGTCGTTTTCCCCAACAGTTTTAAGGACATTTGTGTACTTGTTTGCTTTTTGTACAAGAAGCAACAAAGAATTACAGCAACGACCATCAAACCCTTCATGATGCGTTCTGCAGATAAATCAACAGAATAAAATTACATCTATACTGCTGAAGAAATTCCCCGGCCTCCAGTATGGAGTTTCTCAGGTTTCAATCTCCAATAACCAGAAACCGCATCTGGAATACATTTCTTTCAAGAGATCAAAGAAGTTAAATCTTTCTTAAACGCAATTTAACTCCCTCCTTAATTCACTCTTGATATATATATATATATATATATATATATATATATATATATATTTATATTTATATATATATATATATGATTTTTTTTATCTCTCTCTAGCTCTCTCCCTCTCTCTCTATCTTTCTCTCTCTCACACAGTCTTTCGCTCTCTCTCTCGCTCTCCCTCTATCTCTCTCTCTCTCTCTCTCTCTCTCTCTCTCACTCTCTCTCTCTCTCTCTCTCTCTTTCTCTTGACATGAAACAAACTCCAAAAAACTTTTATTTTGCAGATGAATCTATATTACTCAATGATCAATGAATTAGTTCTGAAAGAAGGTCAACTACCGATGAATTTGTCCGTCATTCTAGTTTATCAAGTTGTCACTAAAAATTTTGAGTCACTTGACTGATTTGAGACTGCTGTGCTTGTATAGGTTCCCAGGTCAGCTAAATGAAGGTTTGCTTTTTGACGATTTGATACTTTCAGAGACTTCAAAGACACTATCGAGAGGATCGTCTGATGTGATGAACGCAACTTTGTTCAGATTTAATTTTGCAGTGATTTTGTTCGAGTCACACTTTCAACTTTTGATAGTAAAGAGTATTATGATGATATCACGAGATTAAGTAAGATGATGCTATACGATGTATCACCACTATTTACAAAACAGTGCATAATTTAATAATACTACAGGCATTGGAGCAAACTAACAAGTAACGGAGACGACCAAAGTGTAATAAAAGTAATAAAATTTATTCACAGTGTAAAAAAAATTTTTTTTTTTGGCACACATACCTCGTGGGTTGATCGTAAACAAAATGCAAAGCAGCAAAACGTAACCAAACGAAATGAAATGTAGTAAATGTTAGTGTGACGCAACAATAAACAAAAAACTATATCAAACTTACAACAAAATAATAATCACACTAAAACAGCGATGACTGAATTGACTTGACTGGATGTATTACGAAATAGATTCAAATTAACCAACACCGTCTCCTGATCATCCATCACGGTTATTTCCTTGTGGGCTCGGGCATAATGCCGTTCAAGGTTAGAACGGTAGATGGTACAAAACTGGTCTGATTCGATTGATGCTTCGTGAACCTTTGCATTGAGGTGTGCTATTAAATAAGGTTCCGCTGACTCTTGATTGCAATAGGAGCACTCTGACAATTTGCGTTTTTGTTTACGCACTGCAGCAACAGCATGATCCACCTGGTTAGACCTTTTTTCGTGACGTAAAGCTGTTTAATGATGAGTTCCTCTCGGAATCCAGGGCAACATAGGAATTAAATACAACAACTCCATGCACTAATGGTGTTTTATTGTGCTTGAGGGCTAGCATTAAGGGCTCGTTACATTGATTGATCACAAATCCTTCCTTGCAAAATTCAATTCCAATTTCCGATGTCATGCAAACGATAAAAACACAATAATTGGAAACAATTTGCAGCAAACAACATTAAACCAAATTCTGAAATACACAACTTATGAAGACCATCGAGCCTGCAATTCAGTCACAACTTATTCTTAAACCCACGTCGACCTCCACCTCATTCCAACTTCCACCTCCACCTACTCCACTTTCCTCTCCCCTCCTTCTACCTGCACTCCACCTCTTCCTCCCCTCTCCCTCTACCTCCACCGCTTCCACCCCAAAGATGTAAATGCACCAATATATGACATCACATCAGGCGCACAGATGGCCAAATTTGTCAAAGGTGGGGGCTAGAATAGCTTTTGAGTGTGTCGCTGTTTTATAATACACATGCATGTGAATTAGATAAGAAATTTTCACAAATTTCTATGTTTTTTTTATGAAGAGTCTGACTATGAGAGAAATGTGAAACATTCTGTGCTGAGTTGGAAAATAATGTAATTGAGGCCGCGGAGAGGTACAAGGGGCCCGAACGGACTCTCAGCTGAAGTCTTGCTGAGATGTCTCTTCATGGAGTCTGGACAGACTGACACAAAGTTTTATGCTTCTATTAGTTTTGGTACAGTAATGATTAATATGGCAAATCAGTGGTACAGCGCTCCAAAGACTGGGTGGCAAGATGCTTCAAATTTTGAAATTGAGTAAAATTTTCAAAATTTTTTCTACTTGTCGAATATAAAATGCAATAGTATTTTGATTCATTTTTCCATCAGAGTTGGAGATTTTTTACCTCCAGGTGTTCCACTTTTCTTATTTTGATAGTGTGTGAACGAAAAATTTCTCTGATTCACTTGATTTGATAGTATTGGATAGTTTTGAAAAAAACCTATTTATTCTCTATATTATTCTTTGTTTCACCGATAGCAAATTTACCCTAGTCAAACTTAATATTTGTTTTACAAATATAAAAAACAAAAATACATTTTTATAGAAAAGAAAAAAAATGTTTGTGATAACATTATTAAACATGAAACTGTTCCAACCCTCTCAAGTGGGGATAGTACATATATACCGAAATTGGTTTTTTTGTTCAGTCAATTGTGGCCAATTGATATATTCATCGATGAGATTATAGACTGGTATCATTAGAAAGCTCTATCAGAGTAGAAAATGGAATTAAAAAGATTTTTTTAATTTCGCATTTTGCAGAGTCCAGCTATGTTTTTATTCTTCAGTCAATTTTGGTCGATCGATATAACCATCGTAAAGAGTTGTTATGGATAGAACCCTTCCAACGTAGAATATGGAATTAAAATGATTTTTTTCTCCTTTTTCACAAGTAATTAACGGGCTTTAAAATTTCGGATTTCCGTTGTTTCAGTCACATTTTTTTGTGTTCAAAATATTCTCAAAAAGTGATAGTGGTTTTTTTCTACAAATAGATGGGGGTTGATGAAACTGTCATCTAAAATTTGGCTAAAGTAGTTGCCACGTATTTCAAAAAATTGAGTGTTTTTTTTTCAACTAAAATTGCAGGAAAAAATCTTCTTCAGTCAACTTTGCTTTAGTTTGCCGGAAGTGAAAACCAAACGGCTGCTGACACAATTTTCTTAAACTCTTGAAATGTTTTATGGTCTAAAATTTCGCCGGTTTTTAGCTAAGATAACTCGATAATTATACAAGCAGCATGCCTTTTCCTTGATATATAAAGTTTGTTTGCAAATTAGCGATATACACTACTTTGGCTACCCCTGCATGATCGCATTGAACGATTCTGGTCTAACTGTAAAATTCTAAAATCCTAATTCTTGTGAAGTTCTAAAGATTCTGGATGGTATTCAGTGGCTTTCTTCTTTTCTAAAAAAACCGCTGTTTCATACTTATCACAGATCAGAACACTTCACCTCCAGGCTAGCAATTGACAGGTCCAATTGGTCAATAAAAAACTGACATATGTTGTTTTTTTTGTCAAAAGCTTATCGTCGTTTTTACTTTTAAAATCATTTGTTTTCAAAATAGACAATGAATTATAGATGCTTGCCTCTGTTTTTCCCGTTTTTGGTCAACTTGTAGTTTAATTTCAGCAACAACAGAATGCTCATTCTACTGAATTGAAGTATAATTTCTATTGCAGCTTTACGCTTTGTGTAATTGTTTTCTGGCTTTGATTCTACTAGCTAAACAATTGATTTTGATTTTTGAACATTTGCCAATTTTTCAGGTTGTCATTTTGTTTTTGTCACATTACCAAGTTATTGATAAGTCCTTTACCACGTTATTGGTGTTGAAAACATAGGAACAATTTAACATATGATAATTTCCGAAGGCATAGATGATGGTTTCAACGGCTTCAACGCAGTTTTCTAGAGGTTGATGGGTTTTTTCAATTTGTTTTTTAATTGCCGTTATTTTGCAGTCTTATAAAAAATACTGAAGAGAAGGAAATCTGAACGGCTTTTTATATGGAAAAATGAACTGGTTTACTGGCTTTAGTTGTTAGCTGATGCTTTTTATAATTTTAAATATAATTTTTTCAAGCAATGTAAAAGAACTTCTTAATTTTTCATCTGTTTTTTTTGTTCTGTTTGTTAGTTAGTCTCAAAATTTACAGGTCACTTACCATGTTGATGGCAAAATAGGCAGACAAAATGATTTAATTATTTTTATTATGGTTTTAACGGCTTTGGCGCTGCTTTTCGGAAAAAGTTTTTTTTTCTTTTTTTTTCATTTTTGTCTGCACATAACGTTTTTGTTGTAAACGTAGGAAATTTTCTGATCAAAAAGCTCTCTCAGTGGAGAAAACAAATCTTTTCTTAATGATAATTTTTTTAAAGATTTTCTTGATCTTTAAAATAAATGATTTAGAAAAATACAGACGATGTTTTTATTTTTGCTTTTTTTTCTCTACTTGTTAACTAGCCGTAATAATGAGTAGTCACATAAAAATTTATTGGCTTTCAAAAAACGCGCGACCAACCACTTCTTTTTTGGGGAAAGATTATGGTTATAACGGCTTCAACGCCATTTTCTCGCAAAAACTATTTTAGTTTTTTTCTGTATCTGTTGTTTTTTGTAGTCGTATGAAAAAAAACGTAATAAAGACTTGTCCCATTTTTTATCTTACGGAGTTATAACTGGTCCTATTACAGCGCATTCATTGATTTCAGTTCAAATCTAATGAGTGTCATTACTTTGGAACCAATGGTTTTCAAAAATTTGAGCGAAGTTTTTAAGCTAGCCGCTTTTGTTGTTTTTTTGTTTACTTGTTACCGAAACTCATTAAGGTCGGTTCCAAAATTTTTTCTAGTGGTGAAAAATGTACTAGTTATTTTTTTGGTTAGGTTTTATCTGACGCTATTTAGTCTTTGTTGTTAGAGGTTTCTACATTGAGTTTTTGGATGTTATTAATGTTTGTTTTGTTGGTTATTTTGTTGTTTGTCTTTTCTCGTATTCGTAATAATGGCGAATATCCTCGGCCCTCCAATGCGAAACCAGCATTTTCTTAGTCCACTAAAATATTTGAGTAGGACGCAATTTGTATTCTTACACGAGATTTTTTTGAAAAATATTTGATTTTTTGGGGGTTTTCTATCCCTTCTTTTTTCATTTGGTAGACAATTAAACTGAGAATGTGGATGAGCGTGGTCGGAACATTATTGTTTACACATTATTGTAATTTTTGTAATTTGTAATAGTCGATAATCTCAAAACATTGCAAGATACATACAAGTACACAACAATACAAGATCTGTGTAGAATTGTCCCCAAAATTACAAGACCGCCTAGAGAAATTGACAACCGCCCTCAGATTTTTATGATGGAAATAACCAGCACTTCAAAAAATTTCGATGAAAGCGGAATGGCCGAGGTTGAGCGGAAAAAGTTACCAAGATTTGTGTGTTCGTCCCTGATAGTCACAACGTCAAATATAGAGAGTGCTTGGTTTGCGTTCAGGTTTGCTTGCTTTCAGACCTACAGGTTTGAACCCAGGCTAAAATTTTCTGCTCGCAGGTCGCATCCTGCCCAAGTTCTGGCTAGTGGCCAACATCGTGTGCTGGGCTGGGTTCCTGACAGTGCTCTACTTTCTTGCCAAACAGTTCGAGGCCTACGGAACGACAGTAGCTGTTGACATTGCAACCGACACTTCTCTCGAGTTCCCAGCTGTGTCCATCTGCAACATGAACAGAGTCTCCAGTCGGAAGCTGGAAGGCAGAAGCTATTACAGGGTTTGTTTACAAACCTCTCTCGTTTAAAGAAAGCATGAAATCATAATGGTTGATTTGCGGTAAATTGTTGCTTCATTTACCATTGCATATAGAACTCGTGACGAAGATTCATCTACAAACTATTTAACAAATGCGCTGGTAAGGCTCTGACATTTTGAAGGAAAGTTTGCTGAAAAATTTTCAAGAAACGTGCTGTACGGGACTCAATTTTATGTAATGTTCTGAAAATGCAAAATTATGCACCCCAACCCAAGAACCCGATAACAACAAAGCCAGAAAAATAAATCGTGGAATTCTGGAATTACCTGATACCTGCCAGAAATTGCGTCAAACTCTTGTCCGAAAAACTGACAAAAACTCTTCTTGGAGTTCTATGTCAAACAAGTTTTTGGAATTAAACTCCTGCGTCATTGTTAGCTTACGCAAAAACGTCAAAAAAGCTCCCATTTTTGAATGTACACATATAGTGAGTGTCCTTTAAAAAAAGAAAGCCGAAGAAAATGTAGCGATATGGTTCAAAGAAAGGCCATTGAAAATGCAAGTAACCGAATCGGATTTGTCCTGTCGTGAAAAGGCAATTCTAGAATGGTTAAATAAAAGAAGAAATAGATATTTTTACTTCGAGAAAAGATGTTAACTGTTGTTTTAATTTCATTTTTACTCAATAATGTTGAGCATGAAATTTCGATGGCTGATCATCTATGATTATTTCTAAAACTAACTACAAGAAATCGCAAAAATAGGAGTTTATCTGTTTAAAAAAAGAATGAGAGACATTTCAAGAAGGATTCAGAAACAAAATCTTTTCGCAAACTTGCGACGGAAACGGTTTAACCCATTTTTGAACAGTGAGCATAATAGTTTAAATAATTACTCGCACAGCCATGATTATTGATTGGTTTGAGAAAAGGAAACTGATAACTGATATCTGAAAAATAACCAAATCAAATCGCACAGTCATTTAGACGTATAAACACAAGAACACGTAACATGTTTGGAACTAATTGGATATCAAAAAAAGATTAAAAATATTTTAGCATCTTTTAAATTGACAAAAAATACTACCTTTTTTTCCGATTGTGGAATTTCCTTTTAAAATGTGTTTTTAGTGTTGTAAAGCTTTTTTGGTGAAAATGTAAGGCAGTTAAAAAGGAAAATTGCTCGCTTGATTACAGATGTTTTTCTAGAAAACGGTTAAACCGTACTCTTCTTCTTTCGGCGTCAGTCTTCGATATAAGACTAATTTTTTGATGAAAAAAACTTAGATAATTCTGGCTTTGGAGAAGCCTTGAGAAATTGGGGTTGAGTTTTACTACGGTCACGTTTATACCTATTCCACTGGCTTCTGGCGCGACCAAAAAGTAACAATTTTGCGGCTCTATTTAAGAGTAATTTTTTCGATAGTTTACAAATCTTTTTGACGTTTATTGAAATCTGAATTCTTAGGAAATCGATTACTTCTAAGGTAGACACAATTTGGGTTCTCTTTACAGCCCTAAGCATTCTACAGAGAAAGCTACTTATTTCTGCGCGCGAAATAAACTTACATAAATCTACACCACTAATAAACTCTAGAAAACATTGAAGGAGAACGCCAACTATAACGGCAAAATATACAAAATACGCCGGAGTCAGGGATATACATATAGTGTACAAACTATCAGAAGACTGACTAAAAAGT
>NW_027450951.1:20000-38621 GCF_964194025.1 Convolutriloba macropyga
AAGGCCAGAATTTCTTGAACTAATTTGTCACAACAAAAAGGCTCGCTAAGGTGCGTTTGCATATGATTTTTGCACCCCGCTCTTCCACATTTTAAAATTCATTGTTATACTTATTCAGATTAGATAATAAGGTCACATAAGAAGAAAAGGGGTTCAAAAATCAGAATTTTTTTTGAAAAAGACAAAATAACAACAAAGACAAACCTCAAAAACTCGAAGAAAAAAATACAAAAACGCAATATTGAATCCATTAGTATCCTAGACTATTAACTGATATAATGTGCCGATAAGATTATATAATTTATTACGTCACTTGGGATTAATCTGAACATCAATCACGCCTGTTCCTAAAGTTACTCTGAGAAATGACAAAAAAGGGCGACGACTTTTGATGATATCAAAGAGCAAAAATTCATTCATTTAAAACAAAAGTTCCATAAAGATTTTAAAATTGTGAGGATTTTATTGAGGATAAGTCAAAAGTTGAGAAAAAGGGAAACAAAAAAGCAACGTTCAAAAATAAGTAGATAATATTGAAAAAAAATAAGTTAAAATGCATTTATTCCAATAGATATCAGTCTAAGGCATTCAAAATGTTCACTTCAAACTCCAATGGAAGTTGAAGTACAAATCATTATTCAGAATATGTCGTAAAACTACAAGAAGAACATTAACACATGCCAAACCAAAAATCCAGGTAAAAATCAGTACAAAACTTTGTCAAATTAGTTAAAGGCTTAAACTATTTAATGTATATACTATAAATTTTCAATTGAACCCGCCATCAATAGCCACAGTCTTGGTTATTAATGCGATACTGTAAAAAGACACCAAATAAAAACTTCGATTAAGGGACAATATTCAAAGATGACAAAACTTTTATTTGATTTCGCAGTGTCAGAGTCAAAAGACAACTAGTGTAATAATAATAAAACCACTGCGAAATTAATTGTTGCTTCACTAGACAAAAAAATTGCTCCTTTTCAGACTACCATACAAGTATAGGAATTATGATTTAAAAAGGGGAAATTTCGAGTTTTTCTTAAATAAACATTCAAACTCAAAAGAACCATCAATTATCAAGATGCTTTTCGGATAAACCTATTTAAATTTGATGAGTGTTAACTCTGTCGGAAAATAACAGAAGTTCGGAAGATTCAATTCTACTCTTTCTTAGACTATAAGAATACGTGCAAAGCATAACAACGTGTAAGCCTATAAGCAACGTTTTAGCATTAAGGTGTACAAAGCAACGTATTAGTATTATCAACGATCAAGACAACAAGTGACACTTAGGCGGCAAAGTTTTTTCGATGCTCTTTTACTGGTTTTTTGTCTGATGTTATTGACGTAAAAAACAGTTCGTATTCAATCGGCAATTGTCTAGGAAACCTAAAAATATTAAGCCGAAAACCACCTCAATCGGTACATATCGTGGTTATATTTACTTAAAATTAGGTTAATTGAACTTTTTCGGAACTTTCTACGTATATTAGAACGTATTTAAATCTTATTTTAAAGTTTAGAAATACTCGATTCTGATTGGATGAAATTCGTTCATTTACTGCGTAACATCCTCCGGCCCGGAAGAAGAAGTTGGGAAAACTGGTACAAGTTTTACAAGCGGGCGGACGAGTGAACCGGTCGACGTACGTAAAACGGCGGAGCGCGCGACGCTATCGGAGCCGTAACGGAGTTCCACAATCCGAGCGGTTGGGTAGTAACCCCTAGGGTGGGTTGGTTTCCTCAACTATCCAAACCAAGTCACCGGTCTTAAGGTGTTGCTCGGCAGGCGTCTGCCACTTAGAGCGTCGGTTCAGCGTTGGTACGTACTCTTTGATCCAACGGGACCAGATCGCATTAGCGTACGACTGCGCACGGGCGTAACGTTTACGATGGTCGGGCTCATTGTTGCCGACAACAGACGGAATACCTGTAGAGTGTTCTCCTAAAAGAAAGTGGTTTGGCGTTACAGCGTTCAAATCGCACTGATCGGCGCTTACGGGTGTTAAAGGACGCGAATTGAGAGCATTCTCCACGAGACAAAAGGTAGTATGCAGTACCTCATCCGTGAGGCGACGCGTGCCAAGAATAGTCTACAACACGCGTTTGAAGCGGCGTACCAACCTCTCCCAGATACCCCCTTGTTAAGGTGCGTTGGGTGGATTGAACCTCCACTTTATGCCTTTGTGAGCGAGCTCAGCTGCAATGTTGACAACGTTCCACTTTTCAATACTTTCTCGGAGTTCTTTCTCCACTCCAATAAAGTTAGTGCCATTGTCCGACCGAATCATGGCAGGTGTACCCCTACGGGACACCAACCGCTCAACTCCCATAACGCAAGAACTGGTGTCCATGGATGTAACTATCTCGACATGGACAGCGCGAGTAGTGAGACAGGTGAAGAGGAAGCCCCACCTTTTCTCAGTGGTACGGCGGACAGTAACATAGAGTGGCCCAAAGTAGTCAACGCCAGTGTTCGTGAAGGGAGGAGACTGGTAAGCAAGTCTCTCCTTAGGTAAGTCAGACATGATTGGTTGCATAGTTACAGCTTGGAATTCTCGGCATCTCAGGCAGTGTGCTTTGATGGAACGCAAGGATGATCTTAGTTTCAGTATTGTATAGTGTTCCTGCACAATTTATCTTAGGTATTCAACGCCTTGATGATAATGATTTACGTGCTTGTGTTCAAGGAACAGTTTTACAAACGGATGACGTGCATCTAAGATGATTGGGTACTTTACATTAAACCCAACTTTAATTAAGCGCTTGATGCGGCCCGAGGGACGTATTAGCCCATTTGGACTAATAAACGGTGAATGTGGAGCAATTCGGCTACTCCGTTTAACGAATTTATTGTCAAGAAGATCTTTTCTTTCGGCTTCAAAAGACTCTCCTTGCACCAAGTACTGTAGATGACGCTCGGCTTCGTCAAGCTCAGTAGGGTCAGTAATGCTACCATCGGGGTTACGGTAGCCGGCATGTTTCGGCAGAAGCCGGAGAACGTATGCGGCAATGCGCAAGTACTTTTGATAAGAACTAAACTTATCAAATGGGAATAACGACGGAACGGGAGTTGTCTGTTTTTTAACAGATGTAGCGAGAGAGACAGTGTCTTCTATGATGACTGCTTGGTTGACGCCAAGTTTGATGTTATTAATGACGTCTTTGTTCGGTACGAAAGGGAAACTTGAGTTAGATAAGAAATGTGGACCATTGACCCAACTGCTTAGTTGCAAAACCTCAGCGGACATTCCACGCGTGCCAGCGTCAGCTGGATTATCCTTAGTTGCGACGTGGTTCCATTGGTCAACGCTGGTATACTCCAAAATTTCACAAACGCGGTTTGCAACAAAGATTGGTTGCTTTTCATTAGAGTTTATCCACTGAAGAACGGTCGTGCTGTCTGTCCACATGAATACTTGGTTAACAGTTACAGTAAGTACCTGAATAATTTCGTTTTTCAGCCGAGCGGCAAGTAGAGCTGCTTGCAATTCCAGTTTAGGGACAGTCATTACTTTCATTGGCGCCACGCGCGCTTTCCCCAAAACGAACGGAAGCTCTGTTTTTATCTTGCCCGTAGGAGTTGTTACTCGGGCTCGAAGAAATGCGACGGCACTAAAAATATCCTGGGAACTGTCACCGAACATATGCAACTCTGTATTATCAAAGGGTCCACTAAAGTAACTTCGAGGAATTTTGATGTTTTCAAGCTTTGGTAAGTCCGCACTCCAGACCAAAAACCTTTGAACCATGTCCTGTGGGAGCTCGTCATCCCATTGTTGTCCTGTGACACGCCAGATGTCTTTTAAGAGCAATCGCGCACCGACGGTAAACGGTGCGACAAGACCAATGGGGTCAAAGACTTTCGAGACAAGACTTAGGACCAAGCGTTGCGTGAGGGACTTGGTGATAACGCAGCTTGTACGCCTACTCACAACTAAAGTGTCATTAGTGTGATCCCACTTTAACCCTAGCACATGCGATGAATCCTCCTGACATGAAACAATAACCTTGGGCTCAGTAGATTGAGCCGAACCATCAATTCGATCAGCCAGATTTGGCACATTACTTACAAACTTTGTAAGCTTGAACCCACCGAGATGGAGAAGATGTACGAATTCATTCGATCTATTGATGGCTTTCTCAGGAGACTCCACTGAGTCAAGGTAATCGTCCATGTAGAAGTTTTGAAGGACGGCTTTTGCAGCTTCGGGGTAAAACTTGGCATTGTCTCTCGCAGTGCGTTGTAATGCATAGTTGGCGCATGTGGGCGAGTCTTTAGCCAAAGATATGGCGCGTATATTTATACACTACAACGTTAGTTGTGGGGTCCTCCAGCCACAGAAAGCGAAGTGATGGTTGATCTGATGGTAATACACCAACCTGTAGAAACATTCCCTCGATGTCGGCAGAGACGGCATATGGATGTTGTCGGAAGCGAAGAAGTACGTAAATAAGATTTTGGAGCAGATCAGGGCCAGTGAGCAAAGATTTATTCAGTGAGGCGCCATGAAATTTTGCTGCTCCATTGAGCACCCTACGCACCTTACCCGGTTTGTTCGGGTTTAAAACCGGATGGTGGGGTAAGTACCACTCTTTATCGGACTGGTTCTCAACCTTGTGAGCGTCCGGAACCTCAATTACATACCCCTTATTTAGGTCTTCCTTAATGGTGCTAGTATACTTCTCTCTAAGGTCTTCATCCTTGGCCCATCGTTTTTCGAGAGATTTTAGTTGCACAAGGGAGGAGAAGTAATTATTTGGGAGCTTGGTGTTATCTGCTGCCCATAGCATTCCGACATCGTATCTCAGGCCATTGTGTATGGTGGTACCCTCAAGAATTTTGTGAGCCCTTGCTGCAGATCGTGGGTCGACCTGCTTATTCGCTCCGAATGATTCAATGTCGTACCATGCCTTTACTTGACTTGCTAACTCCTTGTCATGTTCGATATTCACTTTAAAGCACGTTGAGGTTAAACACGAACTTGATGGTAACGGACCGCTTAAGACCCAGCCTATGGGTAAGCGTACGGCAACGGGTGAACGCTTCTCATCGGCAGAGAAGTATTCTAACGGGCAGATGGCATGATAGACATCTTGTCCGAGTATCATCTCAATGTCTTTATAGGAATATGTCACAGGATCAAGGACTGCTAAGTGTGGGTAAGTCTCTTGCAGGGCCTGTACATTAATTATATCAGAGCCGACGTTAAGACTCTCTTTAACGAAAGGATTGATGGTAAATGGTTCGAAATCTTGATGTTCTCTTGGTTTCACAGTAACTTCAACGATCCTAGTGTCAGCTACTTCTTCGGTATTAATACCCTTGACAGTTAGCTTTAGTGCTTTACCGTGCAAACCGAGTCTATCTGCGAGACTACCGGCCACCCAAGAGTTACTGCAGGCGGTATCACACAATACTAAAGCCTTGGTATCTAAACCGGAGGAACTGAACAACTGCAATTCAGTCACCTGAAGGAGCTCCTTAACATCAGTAACAGATGACATTGTTGTGATCTTATTAGACGTCTGTTGACTCGTAGTTGCTTTACTCTGACCTATGTTGACAGAAGACTGGATGGTATTTGGATTTGTTGACTTTTTTGTTGGGAAAACCCTATCTGCTCCATGCAATAGTGTGTTATGCGAACTATTGCACCCCTCTGCTCGGCACTTTCTTGGCTGAGGGCACTGGCGGAATGTGTGCTTGTCCCGTAAGCACGAAAAGCAAAGTTTGTTATCTACCACCAACTTAGCTCTCTGGGTTGGAGTCTTTTCCTTGAAAACTCGACACTCCCATAGCCGGTGGTTACCTTTGCATACAATGCATCGAAAGAAAGTGTTTGTGGAAGCAGATGGCATTTGCTTCTTTGTTTCCCTTTGTTGCGAATTTGATGCAAACACTTTTGAAGCTGTTTTGGTCTTGGTTACTGAAGTGCTGTTATCTTCAGGCCTTGCCTTGGTTGCGCTTTGTTTCATAAGATCGTGGGCCTCAGCCTTTTCTTTAAGCCAGTCGTTAAAGTCAAGGAGGGTAGGCTTAACCCAGTGCTTCTTAACCGTAAAGAGCGACCATGACTGTTTCATGTTTGGTGGTAACTTTTGTACTGCTTGGTTAAGTAGGGAAGCGCTCTTCAAGTCAGCATCATATGATAGTGACTTGAAAACCCCAACGAGGCTGGATATTGCTGCAGAATAGTTTATGATGTTATCACTATTGTGCATTTTAAGAGGCCGAAAGTTGCTTAGTTTATCCAAGTGTGCACTTACGACTGCCTGTGGCTGGCCAAATTTACGTTCTAAAGTCCGTAGTGCATCCTTGTACATTAAACCACAGTAAGCAAACTCGGCGATTGCAATCTTTGCTTTACCGGTTACGAGTATTTTAAGGTACGTCAATTTAACGTCATCAGTGAGCGACTGCGAGTCAATCGCGCTTTTGAATTGACCATACCACTCATGCCACTTTAATGAGTCGCCATTAAACTCTGCAAGTTTCCACTCGGGCAAAGGGTCGTTTTTCTTACTTGTTATCGCATCAGCCAGTTCCCTAAGCAATGACGCATTGTCTGGTATCGGAGGGGCAGTTGCAGACACCTGCGGACCGCTCCAACTCAACGGAGTGGGCCCAACATAGGGGTATGTTGGCTGAAAAACCGGAGTGGCTAGACCAGGTACAACATTACTAGTAATCCCGATCGGGTTTTCCTGCTGTGCACCTGATGGTGATTGCATATCAATCAAAGGGGGCGAATTCTGATAAATTCGTAGTGGAACATTAGTGCTTGATGGTGCGATATGTATGTGTACATTTGGAGGCAGACTGATCACGGTGGTTGTGTCTTGGTTGACTATTGACGGTCTGTGCTGTGGGAACCGCCAATGACTCATATTTGGCACAAAGTTCTGGCCAAGAGGGATATTGGGCATATTTAGGAAAGGAGGAGCAACAGAACGTATGACTTTGTTTACTCGGTTATTATTATTTTGAAAAGTGTTGTAGACGGGAGGTTGATTGATCATTGGGGCGTGTAGAATGGGAGCAGTGACGTTAGGTGCAAATACTGGGTCCTGAATAGGAAGGTCAATGGGATGAGCGGGTTCGGAGTTGTGCTGTTGAGTGTTTGGACTTGGTGGGGCGCTTGGGTGCAAGGGAACGTTTATTGCGGGGGCTGGATGATTTGTTGTCGGAAAAGTAGGAATAGTGGCGTTTGGTGCTCGGGGGACAAAATTAACTTGTTGTCGGGAGCATATTCGCTGGGCCGAATTATTCTTGGGTAGACTTGATGTTTCAGGTCCCCTGGATTGTGAAATTTGAAGTTGTGCGTTCGGAAATAACCCGGATGCATTATTTTGATTTAATTGCGGTGCAAACGGCTGGGGTGGAACGGGCTGTTGAATAGGAGGTGAAGAAGCCCCATGGGGCGTGTACAGAAGGCGGCTGACTATCCCCGGTTGCTTGGTTAGTTATGCTTGGAAGCGCCATGCCTTGCTGACCGGTTTGATCTATTTGCGCTCTTAAATGCGCCTGGTACAACGCCTGTAAGTTAGCAGCAGCCAAAAAATTTTCACGTGGAGTATAATAGGGGTCGAGTTGCTGCAAGGTCTCAATGCTTAAAAAGTAATTGCCTCGACAATTTTTTGGAATGGAATGCCTTGAAATGTCAGTGTTGTGATCTTCCCCTGCTTCGCCAATATTGTGGCTAGGGCATTCTGGAGGGTCTTTCGTAACCTCTGGTTCACTAGTTTTCTCGTTGTTAAAACTTAAGGCAAGTGAGGTGTTGATCCAATCCTGGACAGCCTTTTCACTTCTCATTGAGCTCTTAGCACTTGCGGTGGTTTCAGATTGGCTACCTTTAGAAACGGCGTCCAACAATTCAAATTCTTGCAGAGTTGCCTCAGCCAACCGTTTCCTGTTGTTTTCCTCCAGTTCATCCAATTCCATTTGTTTTTTCTGTTTAGCAAAGCGAATGGCTGCCTCATTTTGTTTTTCAATTTCTTCGCGCTTCATTTTAGCAATTACGTAATCATGTTTACGCTGACTAGATGTTTTTGACGAGGTCATCAATGAGGGAAATCTAGAACGAATGGAAGCCCTCGGTTCCTGAAACTCACTCACTTTATCATCAGCAGATTTGATGTAGTTTCGTGCTGAAGTGAGGATCTTGTCGTTCTTGGTTGTCATTGCCACTAAGTAAGACTCTAGTGAAGGAACAAGTGCACTTGGATCCTCCGTTTTTCCAGCAAATGCAATCAGGTCCTCATTTTTGTCTACAACGGTCATAAATGCTTCGTTGCACTTTGTTACTAGGCGGTCAACTTTCACTCGCCTACTTTGACTATTTATACAATGAAGGATATCTTCATGTATAGCATGCAATTCAGCCTCACGCTTTGACCTGGCAGCGTACAACTTTTTGACTTTTTGATCAAGACTATTAGACATCATGATGTTATTAATTCCAAAGACCAGCAATCCTACCACTGCACACGGTTATAATTTATATGCACACTCCAAACAAACATAATACACGCAAAACGAACCCAACGCAAAAGACACCAAACACAGCACACTGTAGACAGTCTGTAAAACAAACCACCCAAAGAGCAAAGAAGGTCGTCGAGCACACTGTGCCCGGCAAAAACAGAAGTGGAGCGCTGAACGCTATGCGCTCAACGCGGAGGGAGGCAAAGGACACACGGGAAGTCGAGCGAGCAACGCGCGACGAAACGGTGACGTTACGGACGGAAAGTCGAGCGAGCAACGCGCGACGCGACGGAAACGGTACAGAAGAGAAGTCGAGCGAGCAATGCGCGATAGAACGGAAACTGGACGTGCGGGAAAACGAACGAAACGGGACGGTGGGAAAGAACGGGCGGGAAATGAGTTCGGAAAGAACTATGTTAGCAGACAACAGCAAAAACTCAAGCAAACAACCTAGCCGTAACTCCAGAACAAACTTAAGTCACACCCTAGGAAGAAGGAGAGAAGCTACTGCAAGACAATCTAATATAGTTCATAATGGGTCTATAACGACAAATTCAACGAAAAACTATTTTACGGCAATGCAGTAGTACACTAAAAGGATGAAAAGGTCGAGAAATTTACTAGCCGTAACTCCAGAATAAACTTAAGTCATCCTCGCAAAACCCAAACCGTAACAAACAATCAGCATACTAACGTTATTAAACAAACTACAGCAAAATTGAATAAACTACAATAGTGTGTTTGTAGACTAAGATAGTTGGAAAAGTCGAGAAACAATCCAGCCGTAACTCGAGAATGAACTTAAGTCGCACCCTAGAAGGCAACAGGACCAAACCAACTAGCAATCGTACAGGTACACACAAACATACAGCAGCAAAACCAATATACTACAACAGAAGGGCTAGTAAATTAGTAAAGTTGAAAAGTCCAGGGTAATCCAGCCGTAACTCGAGAATAAACTTAAGTCACACCCTAGAAAGCTATAAGACCTAAACAACAAACCAGCATACTAGCATACTCAACATACTACAGCAAAAACAACAACATACTTCATCACATATGACATACTACATCGAAAATCGGAAAAAAAGCGAAAAAAAACGAAAAGCGAAGTTTTGGGAGAGCGACGTTATTGAGAGAAAAAAAACGGAACACGGAGAATTGGAAAGTTAAAGGGCGAAAAGGACGCGGACGAAACGGCACATAAACGAGCGACGAGAAAATTTTATAGGGTTTCGATTTTCTCTGTTTCAATTCTTTTGTTGGCCGGAGGTTGTAAAAATTTTCACAACTTTTTTGTGTTTATTGAGTTTCACTCAATTTACAAACCTTCTTGATGAGAAAAATGATTTTTGACAATTTGTCAAATTTTTTTGCCTTTGTCCAATTTTTTCCAATTTTGGTCAATTTTTTGAAAATTTTTGATTACGGAATGGTAATCCGGTAAATTGGACGGTTTTATGCCTGAAAGTACGGTTTATCAATATTCAATATTGATATTCTATATTTTTTGATTTGCACCAAAATTGACCAAAAATTTTTAAAATTGGACAAATTAGCATAATTTTCTCTCAATTTTCTCTTTATCAGAGGTTATTCTTTGATATACGAACCGCCTACATCATTTTTCTCGAATTTTTGGTAGTTTCAGAGGTTACTTTGTGGGTGTTATTGGTAACCTTTAATCTAAATTGATGACCAAAAAGTTTTTGCTATCTATCACCATCAGAAAAATTGGGAGGGGTTAAGCTTGCCGTCTAGGTGATTAAATCTAACGTCATACAAATAAGCAAAAACAAAGTTATTAATGTTCTGTCTAACAGTTTTGGCGTCCTCTTCCTTTGAGGCTCTGTCTCTGAGCCGTGGTTCCAATTTCGTAAAAAATTTTATCCTTGGTCGAATCACTGGCAATGTGTTGTTTTGCGCGGTGGATGTGGACAACCTGAGTGCTCGTCTGGCCTATTCTCTCAACCCACTAGTTCGTCACATTCGAACCTCGCATGGATACACTGGTCATCATTGCATCTGAACTGATTCGTCGCACACTCCCTTCCCGGCTCGCTTCCGATCACTGCGAGTAACAAGAGCAACAGCATGCTCTCTTTCGTAATCATCTCAATTGCAAAACTCAAAATTAGTACGGTAACAAGCTGGTTGAGACTATCAATAACTCCACCTCAATCCGATTAGTGAACAACACCGAGATGGACCAATATTAACCAATATTAATTGCCGGGTCGCGGCACCAATGTTAACTCTGTCGGAAAATAACAGAAGTTCGGAAGATTCAATTCTACTCTTTCTTAGACTATAAGAATACGTGCAAAGCATAACAACGTGTAAGCCTATAAGCAACGTTTTAGCATTAAGGTGTACAAAGCAACGTATTAGTATTATCAACGATCAAGACAACAAGTGACACTTAGGCGGCAAAGTTTTTTCGATGCTCTTTTACTGGTTTTTTGTCTGATGTTATTGACGTAAAAAACAGTTCGTATTCAATCGGCAATTGTCTAGGAAACCTAAAAATATTAAGCCGAAAACCACCTCAATCGGTACATATCGTGGTTATATTTACTTAAAATTAGGTTAATTGAACTTTTTCCGGAACTTTCTACGTATATTAGAACGTATTTAAATCTTATTTTAAAGTTTAGAAATACTCGATTCTGATTGGATGAAATTCGTTCATTTACTGCGTAACAATGAGAGTAGCCAGTATCAGTTTAGCATGGCCGTGTCAGCAGCTTTAGGTCTGTACGTTTGGCAATTTGGAGAAACTGAGCTAAAACACATATTTGCTGCTTTTTCCCTGTAAAATTCTGATTAATTCTCTTTATTCATTCCAAAGTTTAGCCAACATTTTACACGAAAAGACTAGCCACTCTTTCCAGTAATCCTCCGTTTTTGTTAAAATAAAAACAATGACACTATTGTCAATAATTTTACATATTTTTAACAGAATTGATGAAAGTTTGAGTAAAATTTTGTCAAATGTCGAATGCTCACAAAAACTTTAGAGCTCTATAATTTGTTGCTTTTTGTTTCACTATTCTACGCTTGCAGGCTTTCTGTTGACACCGCTCACAACTGTTTATTGAGTAAACCAATCGGTCAAAACTGAAAACCCAGTAGAGCATTATGCGCAAAATGGCCAGGTGTGCGGCGGGGTGGGAACAAAAAGTGTGAAATCGGTAGAAGCTTTAGTGAGAAGAGAAGAGAGACATGATCTGTATTCACATTATGATGCAACAAAAAATGAGTTTTTTTTTCAGGAAATGATGTTAATTCATTTATCCGATCTTGTGCATATGATCAACAAGAATGCTCAGTTGACGACTTCCACCAATTTGAGCACGTGAGGGTGAGTAGGATGGGCTATTACTTTTATCCTCTTATTTCTGGGTACACATTAGTTTAACCCATCATCGAAGTAACCAAAGTCATAAAAACCAAACAATCAAAAATTATTATCTGAAATAGCAACTAAAAGGAGTTCTTACCGTTGTGTTTCACAGCTTTCCAGCAAATTGTTGTACATGAGGAGGCTAACTAAAAGCCACCGAAAATTAGAGAGAAGAAATTCTGGCGACAGGAAGAATTCTTTAAGGAATTAAGTTTCATAGAAAACATTTTTTATGCAAAATTTAATTTTGTTTTAGAACCGTAGTTGATTCATAACAAAGTTATAAAACCGTTTTATGATACAAAGCAAATGTAATTGATCGCCTGGGTACCAAAAAAAATTATAAAACAAAATGAATTGCAGGAACTGTCATATAAAATGAACGAAAAAATACAAAAAAAAGGCAGTTTATTAGGAAATGCTTTAAAGCGTGTCAAGGATTTCATCACTGAAAGTTGCATTTTTCAGCGAATTTCTCACATAGATATCACAAAATTTGTCTGATTTTGCAGTTTAGATTTGTCTGATTTTGCAATTTACAGTTTCCAAATAGAATTTTTGGTCAGAAACTGTCATTCAGGTTGAGCTGACTAAAGTATGACTTTTGTTAATACTTCCGTTATAATTTAGATTTAGACAGCCTAGTGTGAACCTAATTTCATTATGGTCCTCATTATAATTTGATTTTTTTTTCATTTTTAAAGAAGTAGGACATCTTTGTTTTAGTACGGAAATTGTTTCACCTTCAACGCCCCCATTGGTAACGATGGAAACTTCAACGAGTCCCAAATCGTACGCACTGGCCGAACTGGAGGAGATTACGGGCTGAAATTAACCCTTTTTGTGGACAGTGACGACTATTTGGGCCTTTTAGGGCAGAACACCGGAGTTAAAGTTGTTATTCACTCCGCAAGGATCGAACCAGATTTGATAGCCGATTCCTTTATAGCCAGTGTGGGTAAGAGAAGTCATATTTCAGTTGGTATAGCAACAGTCTTGCTACTCAATTTTGGACCCCTTTCCTCACGTTGCCTTCTGATCAGACTATTTTCTAGTCTATGTTAATTACCAGATCAGCGGTCTCGTTCAGATTTCTTATTGTCACAACCTAACTGTGGTATTTAGCTAACTCCATATACTGCTATAAAGAATTAGAGCTTAGAGGACTCGAACCTACTATCTCCAGAACCGCGTCCAGGCACCGTTGCACCAAAGCTCTGCTGAAGTTGCAACTTTGTTAGCTTGATATACCACAAGCTGGGTTATTACATTGTTTTTATTTAGAATTTTTCCCCCGATTTGAGAGTTTGGAGCTCGAACTCCAAGAAAAATCAGCTCTAGACGATTGCTGATACAAATCGCAAATGCAATATTTGTTTGCTTTATTTTCTGGGTTTACGGTTTCCGTCATGAATTATTTATCAGTAGGTTTAAATGCCCGATTTCAACAGAAAATTGAGAAAAAAATGTATACAAAAAGTTCTGATGATAAATGATATTGCGTTCGAACCCCAAAAGCACTCAGATCAAGATTCTGGGATCTTTTCCTTTTCCAGCTCAGTGGGTGCATATTATTTGCACCCACAGACGCACGTGCCATATTTTAACATAGTGATGTACTATGTAATGGCACGTGTTCCGTAACTGGGGGCACATAACGTGCAGCGTTTGTTATAAGGGCTTTCCATTTATGGCACCCACCCGTATTTACTGTAACGGGGATTGAGGAGAGGCGATACGTGATATGGCCCACTAAGCAGGGGTGGGGGCTATAACGGGAAAGACCCTGCTGTGAAATGGGTATGTTAACGAGCATTGACTTCCCAGGTTGAGGTGCCATCCGGAAGTGACCTCTGATCATCCGATGTCCAACGCACACGGTGTGTTCCCAGACCATAATTACAGGGTCTGGGTTTTGGTTCCGGATGGGAATGGTATGATCAGAGACAGTTTTGAGCGCACATTTAACGCACAAGGTGTTTTGAGCGCACATTAGTCTGATCAGAGGTTACTTTCGTCTGGGATGGTCTGATCAGAGGTTACTTTCGTCTGGGATGGTCTGATCAGAGGTTACTTTCGCCTGGGATGGTCTGATCAGAGGTTACATTCGTCTGGTACGGTCTGATCAGAGGTCACTTCCGGATGGCACCTCAACCTGGGTTAGCATATTTTCATAAAGAAAAAAATTATTTGATGATATTTGTTTGCAGGTTACGAAACAGAAGTTGCCCTCACCCGCGAGACAATTTCCCGATTGCCGGACCCTTACAGCACCTGTATTAACACGTACCCAGACTTCCTTCCAATGTCGGATGTGAACCGGCAGTTCGACTACAACCGGAGGGTGTGCCAGAGTTACTGCTACCAGTACCACATGAATCTAGAGTGCGGATGTTATGACGACTACACTGTCCAAGTTGACACCCTCTGTGACTTTAAGGTATCATGCCTAGGATTCGGGTCTTTCCCATTATAGCCCCCCCCCCCCAGCTTAGTGGTCAGATAACCTATAGCCCCCTTCCCCATCATGGTAATTATACCATAATGGGGGCTATAATTTCCTGGGGGCTATAATGGGAAAGACCCTGGGATTCTACTGGGTTGATGCATCCAATAATATCTGCATCTAAATTTACAACTTAGAGGGACTCCCCTCATTGCCCTTTTACTAACCCCACGAGTTCAAAATTGCGGCGACTACGAAAGTCGTAGTTTAAGCCGTTAATTGGGCTAAGGGGTTATTATCATCCTATGGGGGGCGAGATTTAAATTGTTATCATTTATTCCTTAAGTCGCCCTCCTTTTGAAAACAAATGAAGCGCCTAAATAACTTGTAGTGCTCCGTAAACATTGCAATAAGCTTTAATATACTCAATTAATTATAGAAACTTGATAACACTAATATGAAATATTATTGAACACGGTACACGTCTCAAAATCTTTTCAACGCAAAAATCCAGATTAGAACAAAATTGCACTGGTAAAATTAGAGTAAAGAAACAATTTCTTAATGTTCAGTCAATAAAGATGGACCGAGACAAGGCGAGAGAAACCAAGTGTTTCAAGTTAAATAGCGCCCAAAATCACGATCTAATAAGACATTAACCGAGTAGAGAATTTATCGAAAAATATAAGATCCTGCGCAAATGGGATCTTTTCCGTTTGTCCCCCCCCCCCGTTTTGTGAAGGCATATTATTTGCATTCCCCACACGCACGTGTCATATTTTTACATAATGATTTACTATGTATTGGGCACGAGCTCTGTAACGGGGGGGGGGGGGGAGCATAATGTATTGGGGGGGGGGGGGGGCACAAACGGAAAAGATCTCGCAAATGTTATCACGATTTTTCAATTATTATAAAAAAACTAACAAGAATTATCAACCAAACTTCCTCAAATAAATGTCTTATTATGAAGGCTTGTAAACTTTAACCTTTCGGTTGTATTATTAATTTTCATGCTTAGAGTTGTTTAGGATTCTGCTATAGCAGTATGCAAAGCCAGCGTCGACCTCAAATTCATTCTTGGTGAGTTGACTTGTGCGTGTGATCAAGAATGTGACTCAGAAAGTTACTCAAAAGTGGTGTCGGCTATCAACTGGCCATCCGTCAACTATCTCCCGTTCTTCGCATCATTCTCCTGGCAACAAGCCATTGCCGACAAGTTGGTATAGTTTTAGGGATAGGAATCTGAAGTTAACGGCTTTTATGAAAACACGAATGAAACACTCTCTCTTATTTCATTATTATTGATTGCGAGATGATTAAAAACTTTCTTCGCGATTCCTGCAAGATTTGGAGGTCTTTTGATCACTAGGGATATTAAACTTTAATCATTTTCAGCGGAGAGTTCGATGAATCTAATTAATATGCGGTGAATTTAAGAGGTAGCGCAGGTTCTGGTTGTTTTTCACCCTGTACTGAGCTGGACCAGAGTAGACCACAGCTGGATCAGAGTTCCTCCAGTGTAAGACATCAGTCATCTCCGGGTTTAGGTGTGGCACTGTTTTTTATCCAGAGTAGGCCTTCTCTGGGGCTAGTCTTCACAGAGTTAAGCCCAGAGTATGTATAAAATAGGGTTGCTCGTGACAGAGTTGACCGCAAATAGGATTCCTAATTATCTTACTAAAAACCAAATTAATTTTTTTCCTGTTAGGATAATGATTTCACACGCATTTCCAAAAATCCTTCTAGGAAACCTTGCAATTACTTGTCGTACCTGACTTATCAAACCTTAAATTTTTCCCACCTCATCATTAAATTTTGCCCTATTCTTGAACAACTGGGGTGCTTGGGATAGCACTCACAAAACATGCTCGCAAGTTTTTCTGAAGTAAAAGACTCTCAGGTACTCTAAAGGTACTCTGTTAAGCGTAGAAAGTGACATGATCAGCAGACTCTGATCTAGCTCTGTGAGGTTCGGTTCTGTGAAGTTCATATGTTCCAGTTCTAATATAATCAGAAGGTAAATTATGGGACCGCAATAGGAATACGTTGTTTAGCGGTGAATGTGCAAAATTTAGTTAGACCAGAGGATAAAAATTTTTAGCGGTGATGTTTACAAAAGTCTCCGAATTCACAGCTTAACAATGTAACATTTTGTAACAAGAAATCTCTTATGAAATTTCAAGATAGTTGCCTTGTTCACAATTAAATTAAATGATTTTGCTGTTTAAAAAGCTTTCATCGCTATTTAGCTCTATCTATACTAAATTTCATTTTTTTTCACTACATTTTTTACTATCCCTTATTTGCGGTGAACCACCAACCACTTAATAAAAGTTCCTGTCCACATAGATAGTATCAACTAAAATTTTTCAAAAATAGATTGAAACAACTTAACTTAACTACGCCAACTACGTCCAGAAGCAGCAATTTATATTTATTCAAAATGCCAGTGAAAATTGTTGTCAGTTTCGAAGGATATCGTCAATATTAACCGTGAACAATGCTCTGATTTGCAAGAAAACTTTTCCTCTCTTCGTTTTAACAAAGAGTAAGTTGGTAAGTTTACTTAGGTATAGCCTTGCATACTTTTTCTCCCTTTTCAATTAATTGATTTTACAAGTGTTGAATTGCATATACTGCATCTTGAAAAAAAATTTGGGTTGAGTTTTTGTTCAGGCCGAACTTCCGTCCGATTATATTATATAATCTCACTCTTTTCCAAAAGACTGTATTCAAAATCAGTAAATTAACAAACTTGTTTGGTTTTGCAAGTCATTGCGGTGGTTACTGGGAGCAGGTCATCTGTTTTGTATTTAATTCCTAATCTCAAATTGTTAAAAGTTTTTTGCGAAGAATTTATAAACAGTTGAGCCCGAAGTCTAGCGTTAAAAACAGTTGTTTTCCTTAAATATGAGGAGGTGATCATGGCAAAAAGTTTAATTCTTTTGAGTTATCATAATTAAAGGGACAGTTACTCAACATTTCTTGACCTGGACTATCCTTAGAGTTGTCCTCAGAACTGCTGCAGACCATTTCACTTTTTTCATGTGGACACTGCAATTTAATATGGACAGAATAATAAAGTTTAAACTTTGTGCCTCACTTCAGAAGAAAACGCTGCACAATGTGCAAAATTTTTCCTTATTTCTTTGCAGGCTTTTGGTAATTTGTGTCATTAAATTTTAAATAACCAAGTCAAAGTCCAATTCCTGAAATCCTTTGCTCGATTATGCATTTAAGTATACGATAATCCAGGGCGTTGATCAGAAACGTCTCCTACATTTTTTTTCTTGTAAAATTTTGCCTTAAAATGAAATTTTCAAGAAAGAAAATGGTTCTTGATCCATAATGAAATTTCTACTTTTCAATAAATTAGGCTTAACATTAATGCAGTCTGGGCAGTCTTTGAGCAACAATGTGTGTAACCATTTATTTAAACAACGGATGGAGAACATTATGGATTATCAAATAATTTTTGATGGAATTAGGCGGTTATTCTGTTTAGCTGAACAGGTGTTGTTTTACTAATTTTGATATATATATATATATATATATATATATTTATATATATATATATATATATAATTATATATTGATATATATATATATATATATATATATATATATATAAATGAATAAATATATTTATATATATACATATTTATATATATATATGTACATATATATATATATATATATATATATATATATATATATATATATATATATATGGTGACCGGACAATAGATCGAAAACAGAAAAATTGGGACAATAGATCGAAAATTAATGTCTGTTTTTATTGGTTGAAATTAAGCATTATTTGCGAGCTGCAATATAATTACCACATGGTGACCTTACCTATATAGCCATGGCCATGCCTTAGCGGCCCGTGGGACTTGACATGAATCTATCAAAACGGAACAAAATATCACACCACAACATTATATATGCTGTATAATAAATGAGCGCTCAAATCTGATTGGTCAATAGGCAACTTAAATAACTTAATTTTCGATCCACTGTCCCAATTTTTGCTCTCGATCTGTTGTCTTTCGATCTGTTGTCATAGCACCTATATATATACATGAGTTTGATTACAACTGTAATGCAAAACTTACGAAGTCAAACTAGTTTGTTACTCTGGATATTAGATATTACACTTGAGACGAAAAAAAAAACAAAACCGCAAATTTGTTTTCTGTACAATGTTTTTTATACAACAGCAGTTTCTGGAAGCGGAGAGAAAGCAAAATCATGAATTTCTAAGTTTCCTCCGTT
>NW_027450952.1:0-17035 GCF_964194025.1 Convolutriloba macropyga
CACTCTTACACCTTTTTACCCCCCTTTGGCAGCCCACATCTTACATCTTTTTGCCCCCTCTGTACAAATTACCCCTTCACTCTTACACCGTTTCACCCCCCTTGGCAGCCCAACTCTTACATCATTTTACCCCCTCTGGACAAATTACCCCTCACTCCTACACCATTTTACCCCCTCGGCAGCCCAACTCTTACATTATTTTACCCCTCTGGGCAAATTACCCCCTCACTCTTATGCCATTTTACCCCCCTTCGCAGCCCAACTCTTACATCATTTTACCCCCTCTGGACAAATTACCCCCTCACTCATACACCGTTTTACCCCCCTTGGCAGCCCAACTCTTACATCATTTTACCCCCTCTGGACAAATTACCCCTCACTCCTACACCATTTTAACCCCTTGGCAGCCCAACTCTTACATTATTTTACCCCTCTGGGCAAATTACCCCCTCACGCTTACACCATTTTAGCCCCCCCCTGGCAGCCCAACTCTTACATTTTTTACCCCTCTGGGCAAATTACCCCCTCATTGTTACACCATTTTACCCATCTTGGCAGCCCAGCTCTTACCTCATTTAACCCCCTCTGGACAAATTACCCCCTCACTCTTACACCATTTTACCCCCCCCCCCCTTGGCAGCCCACATCTTACATCTTTTACCCCCTCCGGACAAATTACCCCCTCACTCTTACACCATTTTACCCCCCCCTTTGGCAGCCCACATCTTACATCTTTTTGCCCCCTCTGGACAAATTACCCCCTCACTCTTACACCGTTTCACCCCCCTAGGCAGCCCAACTCTTACATCATTTTACCCCCTCTGGACAAATTACCCCTCACTCCTACACCATTTTACCCCCTCGGCAGCCCAACTCTTACATTATTTTACCCCTCTGGGCAAATTACCCCCTCACTCTTATGCCATTTTACCCCCCTTCGCAGCCCAACTCTTACATCATTTTACCCCCTCTGGACAAATTACCCCCTCACTCATACACCGTTTTACCCCCCTTGGCAGCCCAACTCTTACATCATTTTACCCCCTCTGGACAAATTACCCCTCACTCCTACACCATTTTAACCCCTTGGCAGCCCAACTCTTACATTATTTTACCCCTCTGGGCAAATTACCCCCTCACGTTTACACCATTTTACCCCCCCCCCCCGGCCGCCCAACTCTTACATTTTTTTACCCCTCTGTCTGGGCAAATTACCCCCCTCACTCTTACACCATTTTACCCCCCTTGGCAGCCCACATCTTACATCTTTTACCCCCTCCGGACAAATTACCCCCTCACTCTTACACCATTTTACCCCCCCCTCGGGCAGCCCACATCTTACATCATTTTACCGCCTCTGGACAAATTACCCCCTAACTATTATGCCATTTTAACCCCTTGGCAGCCCAACTCTTACATCATTTTACCCCCTCTGGACAAATTACCCCCTCACTCTTACACCTTTTTACCCCCCTTGGCAGCCCACATCTTACATCTTTTTACCCCCTCTGGACAAATTACCCCCTCACTCTAACACCGTTTCAACTCCCTCGGCAGCCCAACTCTTACATTATTTTACCCCTCTGGGCAAATTACCCCCTCATTGTTACACCATTTTACCCACCTTGGCAGCCCAGCTCTTACCTCATTTAACCCCCTCTGGACAAATTACCCCCTCACTCTTACACCATTTTACCCCCCTTGGCAGCCCACATCTTACATCTTTTACCCCCTCCGGACAAATTACCCCCTCACTCTTACACCATTTTACCCCCCCCCCCCCCGGGCAGCCCACATCTTACATCATTTTACCCCCTCTGGACAAATTACCCCTCACTATTATGCCATTTTAACCCCTTGGCAGCCCAACTCTTACATCATTTACCCCCTCTGGGACAAATTACCCCCTCACTCTTACACCTTTTTACCCCCCTTGGCAGCCCACATCTTACATTTTTTACCCCTCTGGACAAATTACCCCCTCACTCTATCACCGTTTCACCCCCCTTGGCAGCCCAACTCTTACATCATTTTACCCCCTCTGTACAAATTACCCCTCACTCCTACACCATTTTACCCCCTCGGCAGCCCAACTCTTACATTATTTTACCCCTCTGGGCAAATTACCCCCTCAAGCTTACACCATTGTACCCCCACCCCTCCCTGGCAGCCCAAATCTTACATTTTTTTACCCCTCTGGGCAAATTACCCCCTCATTGTTACACCTTTTTACCCACCTTGGCAGCCCAGCTCTTACCTCATTTAACCCCCTCTGGACAAATTACCCCCTCACTCTTAGACCATTTTACCCCCCTTGGCAGCCCACATCTTACATCTTTTACCCCCTCCGGACAAATTACCCCCTCACTCTTACACCATTTTACCCCCCCCCCCCGGGCAGCCCACATCTTACATCATTTTACCCCCTCTGGACAAATTACCCCCTCACTATTATGCCATTTTAACCCCTTGGCAGCCCAACTCTTACATCATTTTACCCCCTCTGGACAAATTACCCCTCACTCCTACACCACATTACCCCCTCGGCAGCCCAACTCTTACATTATTTTACCCCTCTGGTCAAATTACCCCCTCACTCTTATGCCATTTTACCCCCCTTCGCAGCCCAACTCTTACATCATTTTACCCCCTCTGGACAAATTACCCCCTCACTCATACACCGTTTTACCCCCCTTGGCAGCTCAACTCTTACATCATTTTACCCCCTCAGGACAAATTACCCCTCACTCCTACACCATTTTAACCCCTTGGCAGCCCAACTCTTACATTATTTTACCCCTCTGGGCAAATTACCCCCTCACGCTTACACCATTTTACCCCCCCCCCCCCTGGCAGTCCAACTCTTACATTATTTTACCCCTCTGGGTAAATTATCCCCTCACTCTTACACCTTTTTACCCCCCTTGCAGCCCAACTCTTTCTTGGAAATTTCAGTCAGGGGGTAATTCCTAAAAAGTCCTCCCATTGCAGCCCATTGCAGTCCACTCTTATATGGCAATTTCAGTCAGGGGGGTAATTCCTAAAAAGTCCTCCCATTGCAGCCCAACTCTTACATCATTTTACCCCCTCTGAACAAATTACCCCCATACTCTTACATCAATTTACCCCCCATAAACAATATACCCCCCCCCACTCTTACAACAAAATGGGAGGATTTTAGGGAGGACATTCGACCCGGGATTGACTTTCAGATGTGGACTTCAGTTAAGGCAAGGAAGTCGAACGCTTCCAAAAATTTAGTGAAAGAATGTCTGTTAGCCTCCGAATAGACAAAACTTTTCCCAGACTCCAAACACGGTACATCATAGCGGAACTTATCTTTCTGAATCCTGTTGCAAGCGAAATCCTACAAGTTAACGAAATCTATATAGATAGATAGATATATAGATAGATAGATAGATAGATAGATAGATAGATAGATAGATAGATAGATAGATAGATAGATAGATAGATAGATAGATAGATAGATAGATAGATAGATAGATAGATAGATAGATAGATAGATAGATAGATAGATAGATAGATAGATAGATAGATAGATAGATAGATAGATAGATAGATAGATAGATAGATAGATAGATAGATAGATAGATAGATAGATAGATAGATAGATAGATAGATAGATAGATAGATAGATAGATAGATAGATAGATAGATAGATAGATAGATAGATAGATAGATAGATAGATAGATAGATAGATAGATAGATAGATAGATAGATAGATAGATAGATAGATAGATAGATAGATAGATAGATAGATAGATAGATAGATAGATAGATAGATAGATAGATAGATAGATAGATAGATAGATAGATAGATAGATAGATAGATAGATAGATAGATAGATAGATAGATAGATAGATAGATAGATAGATAGATAGATAGATAGATAGATAGATAGATAGATAGATAGATAGATAGATAGATAGATAGATAGATAGATAGATAGATAGATAGATAGATAGATAGATAGATAGATAGATAGATAGATAGATAGATAGATAGATAGATAGATAGATAGATAGATAGATAGATAGATAGATAGATAGATAGATAGATAGATAGATAGATAGATAGATAGATAGATAGATAGATAGATAGATAGATAGATAGATAGATAGATAGATAGATAGATAGATAGATAGATAGATAGATAGATAGATAGATAGATAGATAGATAGATAGATAGATAGATAGATAGATAGATAGATAGATAGATAGATAGATAGATAGATAGATAGATAGATAGATAGATAGATAGATAGATAGATAGATAGATAGATAGATAGATAGATAGATAGATAGATAGATAGATAGATAGATAGATAGATAGATAGATAGATAGATAGATAGATAGATAGATAGATAGATAGATAGATAGATAGATAGATAGATAGATAGATAGATAAGATAGATAGATAGATAGATAGATAGATAGATAGATAGATAGATAGATAGATAGATAGATAGATAGATAGATAGATAGATAGATAGATAGATAGATAGATAGATAGATAGATAGATAGATAGATAGATAGATAGATAGATAGATAGATAGATAGATAGATAGATAGATAGATAGATAGATAGATAGATAGATAGATAGATAGATAGATAGATAGATAGATAGATAGATAGATAGATAGATAGATAGATAGATAGATAGATAGATAGATAGATAGATAGATAGATAGATAGATAGATAGATAGATAGATAGATAGATAGATAGATAGATAGATAGATAGATAGATAGATAGATAGATAGATAGATAGATAGATAGATAGATAGATAGATAGATAGATAGATAGATAGATAGATAGATAGATAGATAGATAGATAGATAGTGATAGATAGATAGATAGATAGATAGATAGATAGATAGATAGATAGATAGATAGATAGATAGATAGATAGATAGATAGATAGATAGATAGATAGATAGATAGATAGATAGATAGATAGATAGATAGATAGATAGATAGATAGATAGATAGATAGATAGATAGATAGATAGATAGATAGATAGATAGATAGATAGATAGATAGATAGATAGATAGATAGATAGATAGATAGATAGATAGATAGATAGATAGATAGATAGATAGATAGATAGATAGATAGATAGATAGATAGATAGATAGATAGATAGTTAGATAGATAGATAGATAGATAGATAGATAGATAGATAGATAGATAGATAGATAGATAGATAGATAGATAGATAGATAGATAGATAGATAGATAGATAGATAGATAGATAGGTTGATATATAGATAGACTGAGCATTCGAGGAGAACTTGAATTAATTTTTGCCGAATATTTGAGAATGCCTTTTAGAAAATTTTCAAATTTCCTTTGTTATTATTTTTTAATTGCTTTCTCAGCGCGATAAACGCAATCACAGTTTTTTCATAAGGTTTGAAAAAATGTATCCCATGAATTGTTACATTCCGGTTATATTGTTGTGTAATTTGGTCTCCAATAAAAAGATCGTATCATTATTATCAGTTCTTCTATGTCTGGTTTATTAATAGCACGAAAGTGCTCATGATATGTTGTCGCGTACAGTTTCTCCGGCAGGGAGAAGCAATCTATACATCCATTTTTCTGGTTTATGTTGGCTAAAACGCTTCCTGAATCCTCAATTCGTTCCCTAAATTTAATTTTCCTTCATAATAATTTGACTGCATGATGAGCTGCTGCGGAAAAAGTATGGCAGTTTTTTTTCTCTGATTGAAAAGTTGAAAACTAAATTTGTTATTAAATATTCATTCTTTTTGAGAAGAACAATTTTACCATGGGATCAATTTGGACGTGAAAGAGATGGTTTTTGAGGTTTGGCATTAGCCGAACTTGCGATTATTTTGATTTGAAGAGACATCATGGAAGATCAGAGAAAAACACCTGACTTAACTCTAAAGCTTACCAGACACAAAGCAATCAATAATTCGAAGCATTGTCTTCATATCGATTTCAAAAACCACGACAAATATTCATGGAAAATTTGCTGATGGCTAGTACAAATTTCTGTGTTTTTATTGTTTTCGCTGTGGACATCTGTGCACCTTGCTTAATATGTGAACAGAGTATGGAAGTCATTGAACCAGTGAGGAGGAGTTCATCTAGGTATAGTATGATCAGAGTCCCCATCCCTAATTTCGTCCCTATTTGAGTCCCTATCCCTAATTTCCTCCAATTTTGGTGGAAAAGTGTGCGTACAGGGATACAGGAAGCACGGAGAAAGATAATATGGAATTGGTCATCGTTTGAAAAAGCCCCCCCCCCACGAAAAAATGATAATGCAATGTATGAATGCAAAGGTCTTCAAGGGGCTCGCATAGGAGGACTTTGAAGAATAAACGCCTGGTTATAAACAGAAACCAGCAATTAACTGAAGAACTCAGATGACAGGGTAGAAGAGGCAAAAGAAAAGGGTTTTGAAATCCATGTAACCAACAAAGTCCCGCAATTGCGGCTCCATCCAGTGGCTGCAAAAGGGGCCCAGAAATCCCAGAAAATTCAACTTGTATTAATTATTTAATAGAAATATTGTTTGCTTTAGTATTTCGTTCTGTTTGGTCTGACCAATACCCCCCAGGTTGAGGTGCCATCCGGAAGTGACCTCTGATCAGATCGTGCCAAACGAAAGTAACCTCTGATCAGACCATCCCACGCCAAAATATCCTCTGATCAGACTATTATGCACTCGAAACACCGTGTGCGCTCGAGAAGTGCGCTCGAATCTGTCTCTGATCAGACCTTTCTAGACGGAAATGACCTCTGATCAGACCATCCCAGACCATTGTCCAGATGATTGTTCGATCATGGACCAGACCAAACCCAGACCATCGGCAGACTATTGTGCGCTCGAAATCACCTCTGATCAGACAAAATTGCGCTCGAAATAGTCCGATCAGTGAATGGTTTTGCGCTATGAACGAATTTCTTTAAATTTGTTATGATATATTCATTTCATAAAAATTGATGATTGTATTATTAATTTTCTCTAAGAAAAAGACCATTCTAAGGTTATTGCTAAAGAACACCAAACCAATCTGCTGAGAAAAAAAAATTTTAGTGGACCATTAGTGCATATTTTGAACTCAAGGGATGAATTTAGACAGTTTTCCATATAAAACGTCGTGTTCTACAGTCAATCAGTATTCCTTTAAAGGGACCGGCATTTTTTAGCAGTTGGACCCCTTTAGTTCTGATCAAAGCCACCAGAATCTAGAAGTGCCTGTGATCTGAAATGCTGCTTTTTGTTGCCTCTCGACAGAGCCAACATTCTTCGGTAATAAAAAAAACAAAAAATCAAAAAATCAGGCCATTCTCACCCTGAACAGTCCTTTGATCAGACCAAGTCCATCTCCAGACCGAAGTGGCCTCTGATCATACCATCCCCAGACCGAAGTTACCTCTGAGCATACTATTGTGCGCTCGAACCAAATCCCAGACCCTGTAATTTTGGTCTATGGGACACACCGTGTGAGTTGATCAGAGTCACTTTCGGATGGCACCTCAACCTGGGCCAACTTCGGTCTGTTTGGTCTGGTCAAAGTGCATTTTTCAGTATGTTTAGTCCATCCAATGCCCACATTCGAGGCCTATAGGTCGCCAGCCAAAAAAGAGACTGTCGCCTATAAATTGTACAAATGTGTGCTGCATTGACTGTGTTTCAAAATAATAGCCCATCATTGGTAACCAACATCTACTTCTAGATGATTGTTGTAGGTCATCAAACTAATTTCTGAGCTTCTTATTAGTCTTTAATAAATAGAATTTTTTTTCACTTTTTTAATTAAAATCTCATTTTCTTTTATCTTCCAGGATGAAACGAATAAACTACGAATTTTATTTTACACTTATGCATGTTCTACAGGACAAACGTTTTGCTCAAGTTCTGTTCGGTCTGGCCAATGAGCTGGACGACAGTCTGTCCTAGGGTCTCTTCTGTCTGGACAACGAGCTGGCCACAGGTCTGTTCTGTCTGGACAACGGGCTGGCCTAGGGTCTGTTCCGTCTGGACAACGGGCTGGCCTAGGGTCTGTTTGGTCTGTCCAATGGACTGGACGATGATCTTGCCTACGGTCAGTTCCGTCCGTTCAATGTTCTGGACATAGGTCTGGGCTAGGGTCTGTTCCATCAGATCAATGGTCCGGACATAGGTCTGGGCTAGGGTCTGTTCCATCAGGTTAATGGTCTGGACATAGGTCTGGGCTAGGGTCTGTTCCATCAGGTCAATGGTCTGGACATAGGTCTGGGCTAGGTTCTGTTCCATCAGGTCAATGGTCTGGACATAGGTCTGGGCTAGGGTCTGTTCCATCAGGTTAATGGTCTGGACGTAGGATTGGGCTAGGGTCTGTTCCATCAGTTTAATGGTCTGGACATAGGTCTGGGCTAGGGTCTGTTCCATCAGGTTAATGGTCTGGACATAGCTCTGGGCTAGGGTCTGTTCCATCAGGTCAATGGTCTGGACATAGGTCTGGGCTAGGTTCTGTTCCATCAGGTCAATGGTCTGGACATAGGTCTGGGCTAGGGTCTGTTCCATCAGGTTAATGGTCTGGACATAGGTCTGGGCTAGGGTCTGTTCCATCAGGTCAATGGTCTGGACATAGGTCTGGGCTAGGGTCTGTTCCTTCTGGACATTGGTCTGACGTAGGTCTGTTCAGTCTGGCCAACGGTGGTCGAAGTCTGTTTAGTCTGACCAAGGATTGTCAGAGTCTATTTGGTGCGGTTAATACTTATTTTTGTGAGTTGTCATTCTGGAGCCCTCCTGTCGATTGGTCTGCCCAAAACCTGTCTCGGGTCGGGGGCCTGATCGTGGGCTACCATTTATATCTAAAGTATATTTCAGCTTCCCAAGTTCCTCATGGCGTGCTGGAATGAATAGTCCGTTTTTAGCGGAGTTTGCACTTGTAACTTACGACAGAGTGGCGTCAGAGGCATTTTGTGGGGCAAAATGTGAACACTTCAAGGCGTGCAAGTCTTTCAACTTCCACCTGGTGGTTAAAACATGTCTCTTGCTAGCTACAGACACAATCTTGCAGAATATGACCGATTTACAAAGTAATTCACAAACAAACAAACAAGCAAACAAACGAACACACACACACACACACATACATACATACACACACACGCAAACACATACAAACAAACACAGGCACCCAGGGTCAAGGTTTTGTCGAAAAATAATGTAAGAATTGTGGTGAATAGCAGTTAAAAGTATATAATTTTCACCGCAAAACTCCCGCATCTTTTGGGGAAGAAGGCGGTGAACTTGTAGGATTTGCGGTTTTGAGCGGTGAATTTTAAATTTTAACCGGAATTCTTACAAACAAGGATCTGCCGTACATGCGTTCGAACCTCTCGCAACTGCATGTCAACCACTTCTTATCCTACTGCGCAATCTGTCGCTTTGTTCTCTGATATTTCGATTGAATTCATAATCAAGTTTAATAAGCTTTATGGTAAAATTCGCGGTTTATAATGGTGAATTTTTGTGATAATAGAAAATCTTAGCGATTAAATTTTGTTTCATCGTTCTAGCGGTGAAAAAAAATAATACAACGCTACCAAAAGGAAGCGGTGAAAGTCGAAGTTTCACCGCTATAAACCTCAAATATTACAAAAATGTACCGCAATTAAATTTGCGGTTATTTATTTAGCTGATGTTAGTATATTTAGCGGTGAATTGATGATCAGCGGTTTTTAGGTTCTGTAACTGTGGCAAAAATTATTGATGTTTTAGAGTGCCACACATAGGGGATCCCTGGCTATGTATTTGAATTGATTCGAATACCTCCTTTCTCCTACTAAAATCCACCATGTTTTAAAAACAATCCGCGTACATGCAACTAAAGACATACAAAAATCAGATGAAAATCTTTTTCTCAGATGGAAATTACTTGAAAATCTAAAAAGAGATGAAAACCTTTAATCTTTTTGTAGCTACACTAAATTTCTTTTTGTTTTATGCTCATAAGTAGAGGATCTCTGACTACTAGCATGAAAGGATTTCAAAAACTCCTTAATGCGATTAAAATTCACCATTCTGAAAAAAATATTTGACTATAAACCATTAAAAAAGATCAAAATCTAACCTCTTTCTAGAAAAGCTACACCAAATAATATTGGTGCTTTAGATTTCTCATAAATAGGGTCCCTCCTATTTTTTTCCTCTTCACATTATCTTAGGCACTCAAAATCATATGAAAACAACTCCTGAATCTATAAAAAATAGTATCAGTTGAGATATTTATTAAACCGGAACTGCTATTAAAAAGTTCTTTATCGAAAATGTGAATTGCAATTGTAAATTTTTAGTTATTTTAGTAGCGAACGATTCAGATCGATTTTAGAAAAAAACTATCAAATTTTCTATTACTCTTATTATTCTTTATTATTCTTCTTTGCGATCACGAATCACGAAGAAAACTGTGCCCGTATTTTCTGACAATCAAATAAAAGCTGTTCCAATGTTTTTTGAGTTGGATGCAACTCTTTTTTTGAATTTATATATTGCTTTAATTGATTTTTTTGGAATAAATTTCGTGCTCAGAGAGTCCCATTGAATGCTCTCCACATGTAACAATTAAACCTCTTTTGTTAAAAATTTCGTCAAATACGAAAATGGTTGAATTGCTTTATGATATGGCCTTCTACAAATTACATTGCTTCTGCAGAATATTTCTCAAAATATTTTTAAATCTAGTACCAGATCTTATTATGCTATCCAAAAGAATCACGCGGTTATGAATTTAAAAAATTGAGCTTGCAAACGAAAACTGTTCCGAATTGCCACTTCTGAGTTGCACGCCAACAGTGAAAATATTTATTTGAAAAATAACCATTAAAAACGGCCATTAAAGATATTTCATTGCTCTTTAGAAAACATTTTCAGCCATATATTCTTCTGACCAAACACTGTGCCATATAAACTACACGGTGAGCCAAGATCAAAAACCAGTTCATGCGATTCAGTCTTTTTTGTATAAAAAAATTACAGCTACTTCTCATTTGCACTGAAACATACAAGTTCTATGTTAATGTTAACTATAACAGTGAACAGTTCATTTGGATTCTAGAATAATGTTAGGATCACGCTTATTCTTAGTTAAATGCATCGAATGAGGCAAAAATAGAAAACGTCCAAAACATCACAGATCGCTCGATATTAATAGTAAATATAGAGTAAAAAAATCGTTTTGAAATCAAACTACTACAAAAACAAAAGAGTTCCACATTAGAAATGAAATTAACTAAATTAGCTGAAAGAAAAATTCTTCTTCACTATAAAAAATAGGGGACAAGTCTTTAATGAGACTAGGTAACAAGTCGACAAAACTAACATAATTAACAACATACAGAAGAATGTTCTACTTTCGAAAACAATTGAGTCCAAAGTTGCTGAAACCATTACCTATCAACTAAACGATTTGAGTATATTCATGTATACCTCTACTCGGACCTTTGAATATCCTGAATATGCTTTATGATTACCAAAAAAGCAATGCAAACAGGAAGAATTTAAAAAGTCTACAAAAGTTTGACAGAGTTGTGTTTCGTGGCCGTGAAACTATAATATATCCCCTAAAATCCGTGACAGGTTTAATTGCGTCTTCCTTTGACGCGGATTGTGACTGTCTTTAGGATGATAATGTGGTGACAATGCGACAAAAGAACCTCAAAAGTGCCGAACTCAATGATCAGAAAATTTTTGTGGGACCAGAGCCTTATAACCGGTAGTGAAACCAAAAACAATCAAATAATTGTGAGTTTACACACACTAGAATGATAGAAAGAGGTTTAGACCTGTTTAGGGTGAAGGAGGCTGATCTCAAAATCCATTGATCTTTGAAACCAAAAATTTTCAAAATCTATAACAATCCTAAACTTTTAGTAGAAAAAAACTAAACACTATGCTCATATTTCCTCAGGAAAGCGATTAAGATTGTCAAGTGAGACCACAGTCGTAAGACTACAAGATAACAAAGATTAGAGGCAGATTTAATAATTTCACAAACAAATTTTTGAAAGAACAGTGTTGGAGACATTAAAACCGTAAGTTATTAATTAAACAGATTTAAAAAACAGAGATTTGAGCGTAAAGGTTTTCGGTTTCTAGAAAATCAGTGTGAAAAAGACAACAAGGTGAACCAGAATTTCTCAACAGTGTCAATAAAATGCAAACAAAATTTCGAAAACAAATGGTGTAAAAGCAATAAAACCATCCGTTTCAATTTGAAACCATTAGACTGATAATAATTTGGCTTACCAAAAACATGGCGGAACCTCTCATTAATGAGACTAGAGTACAAATTAACCAACACTGACCATGCTGTAACATCTAATCCATTAAATATACGTTTCGTCTGAAAATTTGGCTCAAGGGGCTGTTCAGTTTATCAGAATGGACAGTTTTGGATAGTTATGGAGTTAATTTAGCTTTAAACTGTCATAGGAGGCGGAAGTAAAACTAGCACCCTTTGGAGCTTACAAAGGTTGGGCAGTTTTTATGCTGTACTTCCGGCAACTTCAAAAAAATGGCTATAGAAGCATATTGGTTGCCAATTAAGATTAAATATAGGCTGATTTTTGAAAATGTTTACCACAATTTTTGGCTAAAAGTTGGCTCAAATTGTTCCGCACCCTCCTCTACTTTTAAAGGTAAAACCAATATCATTATAGTTTTCATTTGCTGGATATTAGGGCTATTTTGCAAACATTTTGCAAAAACTAGGAAAAGGTTTTTAAAAAGAACGGATATAGGTATAATGATTGCAAGGTTTTAAACCACGATAACTCCTTGTTAAAAACAAAATTAAAGAAATCTTGTATGTTCTACGCTGGAGGGGCAGTCTAAAGATTACACGCAAACTTTGTGTTTCTAATGTAGCATACGCAATTTCTTTCGTTATTTTAAAATTAGGAACTCGTTCACGTTTTTAGAACAACAAAGTAGAGCACCGATGTGAAATCATAAAGAGTACAATTTATAATCATGCAATAATATACGACTAAACGATTTTTTAAAAATATTTTGTCATTCAACTATTTTTCATAGAATTATATTTCTGTCTACTTTGAATTTTTGTTTTAAGAAATGGATCAAACAAAAAAGTTGGAGTATATTAGGAGATTATTTAAAAGCTCCCGGTTGACAAAAGGCTTTAATCATAGAAATTTTCATAGTGTGGAACATTGACTTCATAAATCAAAAAAGTTTTAAAACACTGGTAAAACTACAAATTTGTCGTAAATGAACGTTCTATGACTGAACCTTTATTTCATAAATGGATTCTATGACAAGCTTAAGTTGTCAATTCAAACATTGTGACCCAAAGATCAGTTTGTTAACCGTTAATAGTTGAATTCCCGTGTGATTGTTCATTATAGACTCGAGAAAGTGTGGTGTGTGGGTTCACGGAACACCCGGACCCTTTCCCAGAGGTTGTAGTAATATGACGTCACAGATTTCAGACTGCATTGATCTGTTTGTGGCGGGAGTGAATGTAGATGAGTTGGTCATTGGTTGGAAGCTACCTTCTGATGACGACCAGTCCTCCGAATACCAAATGGTAGAGAAAAACTATTCTTGGACCTAAATCTCATGATATTTCAGTACGGAATCATAAAAATTTCATTATGATTTTTACTATGGCCAGAGTTCTGATTATAGCACTTTATAGAAATTTCATAATAAAATTCACATACAAATTCATAGTAAAATTCAGTAATAGTTAATTCTGAATTAATACTGAACATTATGAACTCCAATTCTGTGAATACTATGAACATCGTTGAAATTTTTTCCTGTTTCTGCACTGAAAACAGCATAAAACAGCATGAAAAACTCCAATATCTGAGACTCGCAAAAAACTCGCAATATAATTATTAAACAATTATTTTAACAATTTCTTGAATTGCTTATGTGAAAACCTTATTGCTCTATACTAAAGTTCGCTCTATTACTAAATGAGTGTCGCTCTATCTTATATATCCTACCAAGTGAAAATGTGGAGATAAAATCGGTGGCCTAGGGATGCTCGAAGTGCTGTCCTCAACTCTTTCAATGATCAGTTAAAATGACAATCTCTTTAACATTTCATTTCTTACGAATTTAAAAAGTTCTGAATTTAAAAAGAAAGATTCCAGTTTTTCCACCTTATATATAATTATTCACAATGTTTTGTTTGTGTAAAATCTGAAAAAAAATGTCATTTGCAAAATTGTATACGCAACTGAAAAGAATGAAGCTCGAATTTAACTAGGAACCTCGACAGTGTAATTTTAGTCAATATTGCCCCAAACCCCCCCCCCCGCCCCAGACTTTTAAAGTCTTTTCATATGTCGAGGACTAGACCTGGGTAATGTGGCGAAAATAGTTCGGTAGGCACAAAAAAATTGGAGCTAATAAGTTACATGCAACTTTATTGCCCGGGTTTAATTAGATATTGTATCCATCGTATGTGTCAGTACACGTGCAGTTGATCCGCAACAACATCAATAGTGAACTGTTTGCTGGTGTTGCAATAAATTAAATAACATCTTCTTCAAAAACTAATAACAGGCATAGCCGACGAAAAGCGGCGATTCTTACGTTTAAATACCTACGGCAACCGATCAAAATGACAAAAAAACGTAAGGGCTTTGATTGGTTTTGGCGAAGTAAAACCGACAATTTCTTATGTTCAAACCGACTATTTTGAACATAAAAAATTGTCGGTTTTCGTCGGTTTTACTTCGCCAAAACCGATTAAAGCCCTTACGTTTTTTTTCGTTAATTTGATCGGATTTTGTCGGTATTTTAACGTAAGAATAGTCGGCTTCATATGCAGAGCTACATCTGGGAAGCACCTACCCGGGTCCAGAAAAAATCGGAAAAATATGTAAGATAAGCGGTGAAAAGTTGGTTTTTTCACCGCAAATTTTGTACATAATTTTGAGTTGAAATGCGGTGAATGCGGTGAATTTATGTAAGTTCGACGCTAGAGTAAGTGGTGAACTTACAGAAATTCACCACCTTTCACCACTTACTACAAGTGACCGTCCTTGCACGGATTCGTACTTCGGACCTCCTGCATGTCAGCCACTTTTGCTTCCACTGCGCCACTAAAACCTAGCATATTTGTTTTGAAATTAAATCAAATTCACTTTACTTTTTGTAAAACATACACGTTGAACTTTTGTAACATTAGCGGTGAAATTACAAATTTTAAGGGTAAAATTTGGTAATTTTTTGTAAGTTCACTTTTTACTCTAGCGGTAAACTTACATAATTTCACCGCATTTCACCGCAGTTTATGTATGAAATTTGCGGTTGAAAAAAGAACAACTTTTCACCGCTTATCTTACATATTTTTTTCGATTTTTTTCTCCACCCCGGGAAATTCATGACTTCTTTTCGTAATTCAGGTGCGCTCAATCCACATTCCAGACCCTGTAACTTTGAGCACACATAGGTCAGGTATGCGCTCGAAATGGCCTGAACCAGGACAATTTCGAGCGCACACCTCAGCCTGGGAACCACGCCATGTGCAAGAATGAACTGGAACCATTAATGAAAACAAAACTTTCAACTTCAAAAAGAAACTAAAAGTTAAACAAATTTGAATCAAAACTGGTCATCCATTGTGAATAAAATTCTTCAACAGTGCTATTTAGATCATTTACCAAATTCCAGTATAAATCATAAACGGAAAAACCAAGTCAATCTGAATATCAGGACCCTTTTTTTGCAATTTGAAAAAGTCTATGAATCAAATTAGAACTGGAATGGACTCAATTAGGCATGTTAGCAAGTTTTTGGGAGATTAAATTTATCTTTTTGGCGTTGATCTCACAACAGTGGCAGTAATTCATCATTAAAATTAGTTATAATTGCCGCCCAAATGCGAAAAATGAATTTCGTATAAAGAATTAACTTCTTTATATTACCAAATGCGTTTTCTAAGCGGTGAAATTATGTTATTTAACCACTAAGTTAAGCCGTGAAATTGTGTAATTTTATCGCATTCACTGCTGATCTCACATTTTTTGAACACTTTTTCTAACCCGTGAGTTTCTTTTATTAATTTCATCTATAAGTTAAGCGGTGAATTTTTGTAATTTCACCGCATTCACTGCTTTTTTCACACAATTTTAACACGTTTTTTCAAGCGGTCAATTTATGTAAGTTCACCACTAAGTTAAGCGGTGAAATTATGTAATTTCATCGCATTCACCGCTTATCTTACATAAATTGGAGACTTTTGTTCAAAGCGGCGATTTTATGTAATTTCTACTACCAGGCGATAACATTTTTTTTCATCGCATTCACCACCTGATTTATGTAAGTTTACCGCATTAACCGCTTATCTTACAAAATTTTCCGCATTCACCGCTTTTCTTACATAATTTTGTGTTGAATGGTGGTGACACCTCGATCCGTGTAGGCCTAAAAGGTCTTTTTTTCAAGTGTCACAAGCGGAAATGTATGATTATAATTATACTAATCCTTCAGATTAGTAACTGGTTATCATCTTCTCGTTAGGATCATCAAGAACTGACAGTGGAAGCAGATGCACATTCAGGTCAGTTTGCGGACATCGAAGCTTTTTCGGTGCAACTCCTCAACATCTCCTCAGAAACCAGACGACAAGTCTTCAACAACTTTACCTCAGGAGCCAGATACTACATCCATTTAAGGTACTGTCCACGGATACAAAACATACTTGTTTTGATTTCGTCTCATGTTAATTCCAGACTAGACAGGTACTTGGAGAGCAAAAAGTGCTGAAACATCAAAGTGTTTGAGTTTTGTTATGATTCAGTAATCTCCTAACGGTATTCAGGAATGGGTATGCAAAATAATTTTTTTTGGATTCCGCATCATCTTATCTTTCATAACAAAATAAGAAATAACAGCACGCGAATTAAACTTTTACTTCATCGCTACTTAGTATAATCCAGGTTTGTAAAAATTTCAGTTATATTAGTTTCTCAACTTTTCTCAAAAATTAAAA
>NW_027450953.1:0-31025 GCF_964194025.1 Convolutriloba macropyga
GTGGTGTTCCATGTGGGGTGCTGAGACAGCCTTGTTGCAATTACCCTGTGTCTTTTCCATACTCTAGGAGTCTCTATTTGCCCTACCCAAGTTGTACCTTTCAGGTCAGAGGGAGAGGTCATCTTTTCCAATATACAAATGTTCTTTCTACTTTGACCAGTATTTGGAATGCAATCAATAGGAATAGATGTCTTATAGCTAAACTTTTCGGAGCTCGGTGGACAACTAACTTTTTATTAATGGGCCCTACTCTCATTGCTAAAGCTAAATATTTTGCAAATTTTTTGCATTTTGGGACCTGATCCTCTTGATAATAAAAACTAAAAAAAAAATCGAATTCATCTCATATGATGAAAATCTTTGATGAGGTTTATATCTTTTTTCAGACGTGGAATGCAACAGCAGACGATACGTGCATACAACCGGGGGCTCTCGGTCCCCCATCCGCGAATCAGCATCTCAAGGAACCACTGATGAACAAAGGTTACCCATTTTTTGTCCAATAAGATATAAAAAACAACGGAATCTTCACGAGAAGATACAGTAAAACGGCCGTAAAATGCTAGCGTCTATGACCAGAGAGTGAGTTATTTTCAGCGATTGATTTATAATTTATCAGAGCCCTTATAGAACCGTTATTTGCAATGATTTTTCTCATCCCGAAAAATCAATTCGAGAGGCATTTTCTCCCAAAATTTATAAACAAGTTGCGTCGAAAGTCAAATTTATAAACAATTATATTGCAGCGGAAATGACGCCAGCATGCAAAACTTTATTCACTAGCCTCTTTTAATTAAATTTGATAGGAATCTCTTAGCATATAAGAAACGATAACGAAAAAAAGTTCACTCTCTACAGCTGTGATATAAAATTTTTGAGTTGCACAACTCTCGACTTTTCTTTGTTTCAAATCAGATTAAGCGTTCACGGAAGACAATGCTCTTTAATAACAGTTTTGCAATTTCTACTAAATAATAATTGGTACATCTTGCGATCACCAAATATTTAATCAAATACTATCTCACCACCTAAAAAAACAAACTCATATCTTTAGATCTTTTTATCATTATTAAAAATGACGCTTGTGTAACGCTATAGCACCCTACAAAATCATATATAATTAATTCGTTATCTGGCAAGGAAACGGACCATGTTGCGATAATGTTTTCTATGAAATTTGTAACTAATACTCTAAGCTTAACCATTATGGTTTTCAATCAATAGCCTGTTTTTGAAATTTTCAAGAAGATTGACATTGGAGCCCGAATCAACTCAATTAAAAATAGCACAAACAAAATATCATATCATTTCATTTGGTGTAATATGTGCACCCCAATAACCTGGGAATGATGATCTTGTTAGATTTCGTAAGATTCTGTCAGAATATTATAAGAAGATCCATCATCCTGCAAGATTATCTGACGGAAACTTGCAAGATATGATTTTGTCCAACACAATTCTTAAAAGATAAATATTCGTCTAATAAGTTTCAAACACGATTGAGATTATTTTTCTAAAATTTTAGCAAGTTCATCCTATGTTTCTGCTACTTTACAAAAATGTGATTGCTGATTTTAAAACAAAATTACAGCGAAATAATGATTTTTTTATTAAGAAACAAACATTTCGCAAACTCTCAGATTAACGAACCGCGTTGCCGGTTCTACATAATTCCCTGTAATAATGCAGGTTTGCGCATGATGTCAATGATAAACTAACTGCATCAAATGTCCCGGGTCGAGATGTCATCAACGTTTCAGTACATTTTGCTGTCAGAAAGGCACTGAAGGCAATGAAATACGTCGAAACTTTGCGAATGCGCTGAAACTTTGAAATTTCAGCGCATCCTCAAAGCAACTATCACAAAATTTCAGCGCATTTTCAGCACATTTCCTACTTAACTTTAAGCACTTTTTGCAGCGCATTTCATTCAAACTTTCAGAGCAGTTGATACAGAATTGTATCGGATTTCAACTCATTTTTATGTATGGTTTTTGGCCTGAAACTCCCACCGTTTTTGATGAAAAAGTGCATAAATGAGCTTAAATTAGGAAAGAAATGCGCTGAATTTTTAGCGCATTTCAGCACTTTTCAGCGCATTCCTGTTAAAACAATTTACTAATACAAAATCAAATTAAATGAGCAGAGATTTAGAAATCAATGGCACAGGGTATTGCGTGACGAATCAGAAAGAAACAGTTGATCAGGGTTCGAGACTCAGGCAACGCGAGAAAATTGTGAAAATCAACTGAACCTTCTGAAAGTTTCTGCGCTGAAATTTTTGAAAAATCAGCGCATTTCCTACATAAATTTTGGAAAGTTTCTCGACCCGGGTATAGCTAAGCTACAGATTTTGCTTTTTTCTAACAAATTTTTAAGAAATGATGTTAAGCTTGGATTGTATTAAACCTGGATCGTTTTTGTCGTTTGAAGGTGCAGCTGCATCGCCTTCACCCCAGACATCTGCACCAAAATCTGAGTCACCGCAGGAGCCCAGTATAAACATACAAAAGGTGGAATTCATTTCTGCTGGCAGTAGTACTCTGAATGGTTCGAGTGGAGTGAGCGGTACTAAACCAGATGACACTGTCTACACCTCTCCCTTCCACGACACTGAAGAAAGAAGCTGGGCAAAAGGAAAAGTTCAAAAAAGTTAATACTCTACTCTTTTTGCCAATTCATAAACTGAATAAAAGTCCGAATGGAACTTTTGATTAATGCTGAATTATCGCAACAGAAGCGTGTAATATGCTGAGGTGAATAATGTCGGAAATAAAATTGGCGATTTAGGTTAGATTAGATGAGAATTGTAGCGAAGATCTTTAAAAGTTTGATCGCGTAGTTTCTGTCTCCATCGAAAGAAAACTGAAAAGGGGCAAATTCACTAAACCGTATGTCAAGTCTTGTGAAAATGATGAGGTCCGTATCTTGCGAAGCGGCTTTCTTAAAACATTTTATAGTGGTTTTATTGGTGTTTTTGCAATTATTTTGATATGAAATGCTCATTTTTGTTTAAACAACAAAGGGAGAATATTGAGCATTTAATTTGTTGTTTTAAACAACAAAGCACTTGAGTATTTAATTGATCAAATTAATGCCAAGTATTTTTCAGTTTTTTCTATCAAAATGTCTAAAAATTTAGCTTCGACAATTAATTTTTCTCCAGATAAACGCACAAATAATGTATTAGAAAATTTTAATCAGAAATGTTGAGAAGACTGCAGCAGCTGAAAATTGTTAAACCTTGAAAAAAAAAGATTTGGTATCCCGTAGATACATCAATCAAAAATTGAATTGCAGCAGTACTTGTCACAATGGTTAAAATAGAGCAATGTGAGTTTCACAATTATAACTTAATTGCTGTGACAAAAAATAAATATTGCGAGTTCGAAACAGTAAGTTATTTAGAAGTCCGACTATATGTAATACTCGTGTTGGTTGTTTGTCTCCTTAAGAGCGTTTTGCTGTTCTTGCTTATGCCAAACCACTTGTTCGTTCTTCCGCGTTTGTGAGGTAAGTCTGCATTTGTTGCATTTCCAGTTATCCTCTGCATGCAAGTTCTAATACGAACTGATGTTTCAAGGCAAATTTCTCTAATTGTACATAATGAGTAGACTGCACTTTCAGTGGTATGCATGTTTGATCACCGAGTAAAGTTTCAATGAGTTTTTGATTCTCCACACCTAAATCTAACAATTAGACTTTTCTGTTCAATTTGGGAGTTCACATAAGCATCAGACGTTCATCAAACAAGACACATTTGAAATTTTGTACAGTAACTCAACGGCTGAGATATTGTTTTTAAAGCAATATCTTAAAAAATTATTTATGGTCCCAATTTCCCGACGAACAGATATCCAGGAAGCGTTGCCATGTACTATCTTTACTTTTGTGTCTGAGAATTGTCGACACTTTCAGAAAAATTATCTAGTAACACTTTAACTTTTTGCGATGCAAATTGTTTGAAAGAAAATTTTATATTCTTTGAGTTTTTTCTTAAAGCATTTGATATCTAAAAAATTTTTCAATTACTTTTCTGCATGTATTTTCTATCAAACCATCTTTTCCGATGTTCGTTCCGCTTTCTCTTGCATTTTTTTTTGATAACTTGAAAATACTTTTCGGTTAAACTCAAATTTCCAGGAGAATCCATGCAGCTAGTACACGATTTGCACACAACACGATTTGCACACGATTTGCGCGAAATTTTGAAAAAATGCCCAAACATTCCCAGTAGGTTGTTTTTTAATTTAAACAAAAACTGGGAAAATGAAAAGACAACCTTCAAATATTAGGAAATTTCGATAACATTATTAAAAAAATTACATCATTTTGGTGTAATTGATTCATTTTATGAAACTTCTCATTAAATTTCATTTTGCAACATTAAGCTGAAGTTTTTAGGTGCTACGTCATATCACCAACGTGTTCTCCTAAACTGTAAAACAGTGATTCTCACACTCGCCAGCATAATTTGCATCAAATTGTCAAATTCGAATAAGAAAAGCTTTGCCTTTGTTAAACTGTTCCTGCGGTATACTCATTCAAAGAACCATCATCAGGGCGTCGATTACTTACGGTCAAAAGTACAGGAGCGTTATGCCATCCTCAAACTACGTTCCACACTGCGTTCCATCAAATCAAACTGCGTCTTGTGTAGAGAGTTCCGTGCAGCAACCGTTCAACCTATCATTGCAGACCTCCCAAAGGAGAGACCAGTCTCCTCCCTTTACCAACACCGGAGTTGATTATTTTGACTCATTCTACGTCACAGTTCGTCAGACTACTGAGAAGAGGTGGGGATTTCTCTTCACTTGTCTCACTACTCGTGCTGTCCATGTTGAAGTTGTCCCGTTCATGGACACTAGTTCCTGTTTAATGGGAGTGGAGCGGTTCATCTCCCGTCGAGGTACTCCTGCTATGATTCGGTCGGATAATGGTACGGACTTCATTGGAGCGGAGAAAGAGCTGCGTGAATGTATGAAAAAATGGAATGCGCTCAATATCAACGCTGAACTTGCACATAAGGGCAATAAGTGGAGGTTCAATCCGCCCAGTGCGCCACACCAAGGTGGAATCTGGGAGATGTTGGTCCGTAGTTTTAAGAGGGTACTGTACACCATCCTCGGTACACGCCGCTTCACAGATGAGGCGTTGAACACTAGTTTTTGTCTTGTTGAACACGCACTAAACGCACGTCCGTTAACGCCCGTAAGCGCCGACTCGTCCGACTTAGGCGCAATAACACTTCATCATTTTCTATTCGGTAACCAAGCAACCGGAATTCCGTCCATCGTTGGCGTCGACGAGTTCGATCATCGTATGCGGTACGCCCGTTCACAGTCCTAGGCCAATGCAATTTGGGCACTTTGGCTTAAGGAGTATGTACCTGCGCTGAACCGTAGAGCTAAGTGGCCGACGCCTGCCGAGCATCACCTCAAGGTTGGTGATTTAGTTTGGATCGTTGAAGAAAGCAACCCTAGGGGTTACTATCCAACTGCTCGGATTGGAGAACTTCCTTCGTACGCACGTTGTCCGGATCGCTCGTCCGCCCACTCGTTAAGCTTGTACCAATCCTCCCAACATTTTCTTCCGGACCGGAGGATGTTACTGAGTAAATAAAAGAGCAGCGAGGATTGAAATGCGCTATTTAAATGAAAGCGAGAAAAGATTACGTCATTTTATTTTGCGTTCGCTTTACAGAATGCTTGCAAAGCACAGAAAAAGTTCATTTAACATAATTTTTGTTGAGCCTACTTATATACTAAATCGATTGCGCTCATTTTAAGCTTAATATTTTTATGTTCCAAAAACGTATCGGTGACCAATCTTAGCCGAAAATCGGCTCAAACAAAATACCTGCTAACAAATACAAATAGATTTGCAGGGCCATTACGATGTGATTTTGCCTTGATACGTATTGAATACAGTTGCCTCGACTTTCGTTTGGATATAAAATAAAGTTTACGATTGTGTGTTTTCGCACCTATAATTTCTAAGCTTGCAAGCGCGCCTCATAAAGACTAAGTCTTTCTTACTGTATTCCACAGGTGTCAGAAAATTTGTTTTCACTTCGTACATCTCTGTCCAGAGATTATAAGGAAACGTTTCCCAACAAAATTTATAGCCGTCTGTAGATAACAGAAAGCTAAATAAACAGAACTTTGACCATTAAAATGAGCAGCTAGTGTTGCCCAGACAAATTGAGCCGAAAATGTGTCAATGCCAGATATAAAGATTTTTGTATAGAGAAATAAAGTGGCCAAAAACAAAACACGAAAAATTTTGCACGCATTTTTGGGGCAAAAATCTTTGAAAGAAAACAGGCTCAGAGTAAAAATTTTTGCCAGCAACAAATCCACACAGCTGTAAAACTTTGTTTTTTCCAAGCAGATGTTTTACAAAAGTTTAAACATTGATCATTTTTTCAGATATTGTTTTGAAGTTTAGATTGGGCATCATATCTTTTTCCGTTAAATTTAAAGTACTACTCTTTTTCAATCCAAATGTATTCTGCTCTTAATTTTTTTATAGGTGCTTGAAAATGACTTATTTGCTGCCTAATAAAATACACAAAAACAAAACGTAAAACCATTCAATAAGTGTGTCGATGGAAGACTTTTTATTTTTTTGCACTAGTTGCACCAATTAGGTGCAACAGATTTCGTATTAAAAACACAAAATTGGAGATTTTAAACAGAGCGAAAACAACTTAAAATTAAATCCTCCAAAACGTCGATAATTTCTGTAGAGTTATTGCTCATAAATTGTCAATTTTCCCAAAATTTTAACATGATAGCTCGTGAAAAACTGTGCATAGCACAGATTATTCCAACACAACTCTCAATTTTGTGAAAGTTTTTACCTTGATCAGAGATGAAATGATCTTTTGACTATCAGTTTTGCAAAACTCATATTGAACTTGAAACAATTCTTTGGAGCAACTATGAGTACACATTTTTCAAGATGAGTTAACACGCCAGAAGTAGCAAAGTAAAAAGTAACAGATTTTCCCCACATCATTTTGATAAAATCTCGATCAATTAGTTAGACTCAAGATCCAGATGAAAAATTTTCTCCAAAAAATTTTCCGGAAAATCAATTTTTGAACAAACTGTTGAAATGTTGATTATATCAAGTGTTGCGTTTTAGGTAAAAAATACTACTTAAAATTTTTTTCTCTTCATTTGTCTTATAATTGACCTTTTTTAATATCGAACAAATTAAATGAGAAATTGTAGAAAGTTTGTTTCAAAAGTTACAAGAAAGATAGAAAAAAATTGTCACATTGACGATCCACACTGAACGTCTTCACGCACAATGATGCAATGATTTGATGGTTCACTGAATTTAGAGTCAACTGGAGAAAATACATTTTAATGTCAGCCAAGCAAAAGTTGAGAGGACCGTTCCAGTGTTGACAAAGATAACATTCTGCGTCGTAATAATCTCAAATAACTGCTTTTTTGTTCTTCATACTGTCAATTCCTAAAAAGAAGTCATTTTTGCTAAACGCAGTAGTATATGAGCTTTAACCTACTTGTGGACCTGCTTCTGGCTAGTATTTTGCAGCAGTTTACTTCTAACTTTCTCAACAAAAAAAGGGCCCGCACGCACATGAAAAAAACACTCATGAAGGACTGATGGAATTCAAATAGGTTCTTGCTGCTCATCAAACTGTTGCCGTTTGAAAAGAGCGAGCATCATTATCAGTTGCTGTCTGTAGCAAAAATTTTGCAAGATTAAAAAATGTTGAGAGAAAAACGATTTTTGTCCGTTCTTTCATCAATTGAACGCCTTTCCAATTTTATGTTTTTGAATTTCCCTTAAAAAACATTTTGCTAACCTTAAGTAATCGAAACACCTTAAAGGATGGAGGGTTAAAATGAGAAAAAATTACAATTCATAGCATGTACTTGAGCAAAATTTAAAAGAAAAAAAGAGACTATTTTGTTTTCCGATTTTGTTGAGCTTTTTATATGTTATATAGAGCCAAAAACTATAGTAATCTCTCTATGTTATCATAAGTTTTTGTCTAAATTGACGATTTTTAACTCTAAACTCAACAGAAACGTCAGGAAAGATCAACAAAATATATATTTGAACAAAGATTCGTCTTCTCACTACAGTAATTTTTCTGTTGTACTGGTCCCAAGTATTCCAAATTTGTTCAATTCTCAGAAAGTCCAATAACGTCATTTATCGTGTAAACTTTTTAATTCACGCTGAAAAACTACTCTTGGGCCACCTCAGAAATTTTTAGAATTAATTTATTGTTTTATGTAAAAGTATTTGATATTTTTCTTTTTAAATCATATAATATATTATTTTCTTCTACTTTTGCCGTTGGAATAAATTTTCCACGATAAGCAGACGTTAATTTGAAAAAATATTTTGCTAGAGCAGGCACTGCTGATTTTTTTCTTTTGTTTATTGTTTTCCTTTTTCTCTACAGAAATTGTTTTCTGTTGTTCTCTTCTAAGCGAGATGTATCCCAATTGCATAAGCCTCTGGCAAGAACTAATTATAGGTCAGCAGAACTAATTATAAGCCAATAAACTGTCTGAAAAATATTTTATGTCCCAATGGAAGAGTCAATTTAATTTTTTTCCCAAATTTCATAGTTTCTAACAACTATTCGGATCTCGTATTCTAAACCTTTTTGTGTTTGGATGGAGTAAACAACCTTTTGAATTGCAGAAACTGAGAGCCTGAAATGGGTGCGAAGAGGAGAAAAATCTGTCGAAAAGTGAAAAAAGCTGTTTTCATCTTTTTCTTATGTCTTTTGAATACTCAATTTTTTTGAGGAATTCTGTTTTCTGTCGGACAGATCAATATATAAAAAAGAACAATTGTAGTTATATAATTTACTGACTCATAATCTTTTTTAGCACTTGTACTTTTTTTACAAAATAAAATTAATGTCGTCCTCAGTTCCACCCCATCCCCCAAACTTTTCCTTTTTCCCTTCTGTTTCCTTTTAATTTGTTTAACAGCTCATCTATCTGAACATGATTTAAGTTTTGAAGTTTTAACATTTTAGTGTCAAATTCAACCTCTATGGGCGACAAAAAGAAACTTCCGGTATTTCTACTTACGATGCGAAAACAAAAAGCGAAATTTTTAAAGCAAGTTTTTGTAATCTGGTGTAATTTCTATAAAAGTAGTTTAATGACAATTTCATGAAAAACTATAAAAATAATTTTATACTCACACACCCTTCTTTCAACCCCTAATTTTTTTTCTGTTCTGTTTTTCTCCCAATTTTTAAATTACCCTCCCCCTTTTTAAATCTTAGGTAAAGTCAGCAATTTTTCAATTAAAGTCAAAACTAGCATTTAAGGGCTACAAAATGTTTCTCTTTTTTTCTCCACGATGCGTTAGCAAAAAGTCAAACTTTGACTGAACAAATTTAAAAAGCCAGCCTCGAATATATATTCTCCCATTTTGAAAAAAAGTTGGAACAATAAGTTGGTGTGTTTATATCATTTGCATTGGTGAGCAAATTAACTCCTTAGAACTCAGTAGCAGCTATGAAACAAAAGTTAAATAACGTAATACGTGTTCAGCTGACGAATGTTCCGATACCGAACACAACCACGTATAGGTTGATGGAACCGGATCACGTCACTGGGAGAACGCTTCTTCGCAATATAACGTAGAGTTTTGCGAGTCAGGCAACTATGATGATGCAACAATGAGCAGCTGGTCTTTCCAAAGACAAATTAGCAAAAAGTGTAAAGCAACCAGATTTCATTTGCTCCATAGAGATATATTGTAGGCGAAACAGAATTCTGTTTTGTGACAATCTTTGAAATATAGCAGTCTGCGCGTATACATGCTTGCCATTAACACGGTCGGGCAACTCTTGAATTTAAAAGCTGTTGCAAGTAACTTGTAATTTTTGAGCAGATTTTCTACCAGAAGCTTGAAGAATTATCATTTTTTAGAAAAAACTTTGCAATTCTATTGATTCCTTGTATTTTTTCCAGTAATTTTAACATACACTTATTTTTAATCTAAATGTATTTTCTTGGCAACTTTTTCAAAAATGCTGTAAGTTGCTTGTTTTTGTCTAAGTTGCTGAACTGAAAAGCAAACAAAATATCATTCAATATGTGTCTCAATGAAAATCTAATATAAGATGAATGACTCTAATAAGTTTTGTTTATTATAGATGAGCTAACTGACGAATTAAAATCTCTGACTCTCATTTGTAACTAAATCTATAAGTGTCAATCTCGATGAAAGTCTGATAAAAGATGAACGACTATAATATAGTTTTGTTTTAGATTAGCTAACTGTTGAAATAAAATTCTGAAATCACTATTTTGTCTCTTGACCCGTACCGAACTCCAAGTGTAAATCAGTACTGGGCAATTGTAAATGCAAGTCTCCCATGTAATATATTTTGCTCGCTTTCTTGTTTGAAATTCGCTTCTTTCAAGCGTATATTAACGGCGCAAAAGTTTAAACTCGAACAGTACGGATGGCACAGTTAGGAGGACAAACGTCTGAGGAGCGAGATATCGTGAGTTCTATCCCCGTACTAATCTTTATTTTTACACTTGGCCCAACTCTGACCACTGTAAACTCAGACTGAACGCAAGTCTGACGAGTCAAAAAAGTGACATGAATCAGTCTATAATTCAGTAATGACGAGGAATTACATTATACTGGCCCAGTACTGAAATGCACTTGGAGTTAGGTACGGGGATGTGATTCTTTTGTTGGAGTAACTTTTAATAGTTATAAAGCAATTTTTTTATGCTTTAACTTTTTAAAGCTTGTATTGAACTTACTTTTTCAGGTTTAGAATTCTGAAAACATTTTTTTATCTTTTCATAATTTGAATGAAAAGATTCAAATTAGGTCTCTTTCCGTAATTTGAATCTTTTCATAATTTGAATAATTGAAATTTTAAATATTTCTTATATATATATATATATATATATATATATATATATATATTGATATATATATGTATATATATATATATATATATATATATATATATAAGAAATATTTGCATATTGTGGTCTGATTAGTTTTATTTGAGTACGAATTAACCCCAGACAACATAAAAAGGGTATCGAAATTGCCTTCGGTTTTCATAAACTGGGATAAATTGGATGTGATTTTACACACTGACTCTCTAAATAAGTTGAACGTAAATCTTAGACCCCTTCGGTACTTTTAGCCACCACTCTGGTGCAGGCGCCCTCGTGTCAGGGTACTGAAAACCTAGGGCAAATAAGATTTATGTTCTAACATACGCATAGAGGGCAAATTTTTCTCATCAGTGATGTCTTGTTGCAGTAAGAGAAAATCTTAAATTGAAAGGAGGCAAAAAAAACCTAATATGAAATTTGAAGTTTGTAAAAATTGCATTTCGTTCTTTGTTCTCCTATAGTAACAAAAAATATTTTACAGTCGGTTTCAAATGAGATTAGAACATGAATATAAGCAATCCTCCAGCTTTGTACCCAGCAGTCGAGCTCAAGTTCCCTCATGTTGTTGGATAAAACTATGGTGGTCGAAAATAATGCTCTAAAGCAAAATTAGAGGACTTCATTGTAAGATCAACGCGGCGCAAATTGTCCCGCAGTTTATTATCATTTATGTATGCTCTCTAGCTACAGAATAATAATTGACAGTTATTCCGGCTGAAAACTTGTTTCAATTTTAAAATTTAGTTGATCAAATAATTATTAGACCAAAAAAATTTCATACAACTTTTTTTCTGGGATCTTTTCCGCTTATAGTTACCCAGGTCGAGGTGTGCGTTAATGCTTATATATACCTCAATTTATCACCCCAGTTACGAACTGTGTGTTGTGTTAGAGTGTGTTTCCATGTTTCAAAATAGCCCATTCATCAGGTAGGAGATTGCCAATAACAAGCAAATACTCACTAAGCTATAGGGACAAGAACGGAAAAGATCCGGCATTTGAAAATCTGGAAACGGCATAATCGACTAAAAATGGACTCTGAGAAGTTCCAGAAAGGTCAAGGTGACTATCCAGTTGTTTATTACGGCTTAGACAAGAGTGCAGGTAATGCTAAGATGTATAGACTAAATGGGCAAAGTCATGGACAAGGACAGAACCCTGCTCTACAAGGTTATCATATTCATATAACAGAATTCACTTGAGATTTTGTCCTATTCTAAGTATTAATTGCATTAAATTCAAGACGGTGAATTGACAGTCCCATTATTCTGACTCTAATTATTTGAACATCTTATTGTTAAAATTCCAACATGTTTATCCTTTCCTCCCACTTGGTGATAACCGGATAGAACCTGTAATCCCCGCACTACCATACATCTGGCATAGATATAGTCCTTGCTTTTGTGTAGGAGTAACTTACAATTCCCACTTCTCTGGCTTCCATGAAAGGGACCAGGTGGTCATTTAACTACCCGAGTCGAGGTTTGCGGTGAAATTTCGTAAGAAATACTGTGAAATGCGGTGGAAAAGTAATTTTCTTTTTGCGGTGAATGCGGTGAAGCGCGGTGAATTATTTATTTTCACCGCGTTCTCAGTATTTTTTTTTACAAAAAAGAAACTTTCTTACACGGATTGGAATCTCTTAACTTGATATCCTTCGGATTTATTATTGTAATAAATCGCAAAAATTTATCCTAGTTGTGAGGTTTCCTGATTTTTTTTTGATACATTTCACCACTGAAAGTTATAATTTTGGCAGAGATGAGAACGTTTTTTAAGTTTTTTTTCTCAAGTTTTTTTTGCTCGTTATAGAGCTATTGTAAGCCTTTAGAATACAGATTTTATTTGAATCACATTACCTACTTAAAAAATCAATCTGACTCAATTTATAAAAAAGGCCCGAGGGCAGAAATAACTGTCTTCGAAACCCAATTTTGATATGTTGTTCGAAACGGTCGGCTCAGTCATAACTAATTCGCCATTGGCGAACATATTTTATCTCATGATACAACAAGTGAACCGCAGTTCGATACACCTTGATAAAAACATACTAAAACATGATAAACCATGCCATGATGTTGACGTGGCTCTTGCTATGAAAACTTCAAGATGTGTACCGTAGTCTTTATGAAGATCTTATCATGATATACGGTGAATTGTAGGTAATTTAAGTTCTCATGAAGATATTTCAAATTTTGCGAGAGATATAGAGATCATGCATGTCCCGTCAAGGTATATCAAGCATCGATTCAATAGGCTGTCTGGAGAATCAAATGCCAAAGTTTATTAAACCTAACTAAAAACATAGAATTAAGCCAAATTCGTCTCCACGAGAAATTTTTTGCCCGATTGTCCTAATTTTTGCTGTACAAAAACTGGTATCCAGATAAGACATAAGTTGAACAAAACAAGCCAACTATAGTTTCTGCAAAAATAAACTTTTTTGTCTCATATTGCTATCCAACATTTCCTATCCCCTATTATTTGTCAAAGATTAGTCATTAAAGTTGCTACAAAATTCATCATTTTGATGAAAAAAGCAAGAAATCTGTAAAGAATGCAATAAAGTATTGAATCAATTTCACTTCGTCATTTGAATCTTGCTGTGAGTTTAGGTGCAGTTAGATTGAGTTACAGACAATACAGATACATTTGATGATTGTTTTTTAACAATCAAATTCTGAATATATCAATCTTTAAACAGTTAAAGCTTACATTTAAATTGGAATTTATAATTGTTTCAAATGAACTTCTCTCCTTCAACACACTAAGAAAAGCAAGAATATTACACAAGAGAATTTCGTCAAATAAATTGGAATGATTTAGACTGTTTTGTATTTTTTTCAATTTTTGATTTTCTCAAACAAAAGTATAACAATTATGAATTTCTCCCAATAACAGATTCCGGCAATTATGCTTAAAATGTTGATGCATTATTGGCATAGAGGAATCATAATTTGTTTGCGTAAATACCACTTTTAATGGTTTTGAATTGTTATCATTTTTTTTCATCCACACCCTCGCAATCCTTCGCCGTATGAACGTATTTTGAACATAATTATATTGACATTGTTGGTGTTTTTATGCAATTTGATTTTTCGCTTGAACAGTTTTTCGTCTGAGTTTTCGGCCTCAAAAACGGGATAAGCAGGTAGCGCCGAGTGGGCAATCAGTTCTAGAGCCTTTCAGCTCACTAGTCTTCAAGTATGCGATTCGCAGAAACTTTTGGAAACTTATACTTGTGTGGTGTGAAGGGTGGTTCTTAGGGGTTGATTCTCTACCCCCAACAACCCCCTCCCCACGTCAGGCACCCTCACTTCACCCCCCCCCCCCCCACCGCCACTGCGCTCACCCGCGCTCCCTCAATTAAAGTTAAAGCTAGCCTCACTAAACCGTGGCTAGCTACTGACGAAGCCAGGCTATGTTTTAAACGGTTATGTTTTAAACTTAAGACGGTTAAGTTTTAAATTTTTTTTCGGATCTTTCCCATAATAGCCCCTCATGAAATTATAGCCCCCATCATGGTTTAATTAGCATGATGGGGAGTTTTAGGGTGTACAAAATCATAAAAAAATTGATAGGCAGGAACAGAAGAAGTGATGTGAGTTATAACCTTGTTTTCAATAATATTGGAACTGATGACCCCAGTAGCATAGCTGATTATTTCAACGAACATTTTGCATATGTTGCAGATGAAATAGTAACCAAATTACCTCAACTAAGTTTTCCTTCATCTAATTATGCTGAAGAACAATCTATGATGCTACATGAAACAAATGTAGTGGAAGTGCTTTCACAAATAGCCAGCCTACAAAATTCTTTGTCGCATGGTGTGGATCTGATTACTAACACCTTCTTAAGAGATTTAGCCCCATTTTTAGTTAATTATATCAACGAATCTTTTTTGAGCGGAGTTTTCCCAAATAGCCTAAAACCAGCAACTATCCAACCGCATTTCAAAACGGGATCAAAAACTGATGCCAATAACTATCGACCAATTTCGATTTTGCCGTCTTTTGGAAAAATATTTGAAAAAATTATGAAAATCAAAATTCTCAACTACATAGAGAAATTCAAAATTCTTGGTGAAAATCAGTTTCGTTTCCGTAATCGGAGATCAACAGTTGATGCACTCGTAAATTTAGTGGAAAACATAAGGTTGGAAAAAGAAAAAGGGAACAATAGCACAACGGTCTTCCTAGATTTGAAAAAGGCATTCGACACTGTAAATCACTCGCTGCTGTTGAAAAAATTAGAAAACTTTGGAATTAGGGGTCAGGTTTTAAGCTGCTTTTCTTCATGTCACAAACCAAGAACACAGTGTGTTATATGGAAAAATAGATTATCGAAAGAACTAATAGTAAAAAATGGAGTTCCTCAAGGTTCTGTTCTGGGTCCTGTATTGTTTATACTGTACTTTAATGACTTTGTGGACGCTTGTAAATTATCCACTCCGTATTTTTTGCCGATGATACCAGCCTCCTTTTCAGAAGAAGACCAACCTCTGAAGAAATAATTACTGAAATTCATTCAGTTTCACATTGGCTACATCAAATTAAATTGGACTTAAACGAGTCGAAAACTTTTGTAATGAACTTTTTTGAAACTAAAGCAAACACAAACATTCAAAGTTGCCCAGTTCAGAAGTGCAATACCTACAAATATCTAGGAGTAATTTTAGACGCGAATTTAACTTTCGAAACACATGTGGAATCCATTTGTTTAAAATTAAAGAAGTGGATCGGAATAATTGCAAGGCTAAGGAGAACTTGCAGTCGCAACACCGTTTTGATGTTCTACAAAACTACAGTGGTACCAATTTTTGAGTATGGACTTCTTATTTATGGTGGAACAACGTTAAATAAGCTTCAAAAAATTGAACGGTTACAAAAGAAATTTTTGAGAATTGTCTTTAAAAAGAAACCAAGTGACTCCATCTTTGATACTTTATTCGAGTTCAAAATTTCGACAATTTGTGAATTATGCATAAAACATCTACTTTCATTCAGCCTTAAATCATACTTTGGGTTACATTCAAACAAAATGATGAATGAGATTTTGACCGCAAATCAAAATTTTTCTTACAACACTCGCTCAAAAACCACTCGCATTATACAAACAAAAACGTCAAAAAGAATTTCAACTCGGACATCTCTGTGTTATCGCGGTAGAATTTTGATAAATTTTCTACTGAAACAAAAAATACTACCTCAGCTTGAACAAGAGACCATGTCCTGTATAAAAGTTAAAAAACTAGTCAATGCACTTCAATATAGCTTGATCATTCAAAACGATACGTTAAAAAACTTGTCTTTAAATAAAGTCTGGGCGCTTAATTAAGATACGTTAGTATTTGCAAGCGTCCACTCCTGATGAAACTTTGGATTTATGGATTTTTAATAGTGGATTCTGCTGTGTCCACAACTTCTGCGTGCTTTATAAATTAACAGGAGAAATTCAAATTCAAATTCAAATTCAGGTTATCTGACCACTAAGCCGGGGGGGGCTATAATAGGAAAGACCACATTTTTCTACCGAAGCCTCAGGTGACTTAAATTGGCATCTAAACTGCAACGCAAAACAACACGGTTTCTATCACCGGGAAGCTTCCGTGTTAACACAAGCAAGGTTTAGTAAACAAAAATGGTGAAATTTGCTTTTAGTGAGACACCCATGTGATTGCCCTCCTGCACCCTGTTGCCAGCCACAGTCTCAACTTCCCTCTCAACCCACACCCCCACCACCACCTCAAAGCCAACCAAACAAACCAGATACACCACCTAGAATGGGCGAAAGGTTTTTCGCATCCCAAGACGTGAATGATTTGTGGCATTACATCACCCATTTTGCAACTCCACCCTCCACATGTAGGAGTGGGCCTGCTATGACTGTGTGTAGCAGTACTCCACCTGGAACTAATTGCGGGACAGCTAGATCAGCTGAGGTGAGTCATAACATATACAAAGCCTCTAGAAAGGTTGATGTCCGTTTGCCAAACCGATCTGAATATGACAACATATTGAAGTAATGCACAGTGGTCCGCGCTTTTTCGAGAAATTGGAGGCGTCTTTACATGAAAATTTGCCTCTATAAAATTTAGAATGCATTGTCGTCATGCGTAGTGTATCGAGAATTCACTTGAAAAAAGATGCCGCAATGCATTTATTACTTCGTCAAGCAAAATTTGACAAAAACAATCCATTACTAAAATAAATGCTATCCTTTGAGACAATAACCTTTGAGACTAAACTTTGAGCCCATCGGCACCTGAAATGGAGGAACTGCTTTCTCTTTTTCTCTTAACTCATAATTGCTACACTCCATGCAATAAAGAATTGCCCCCCCCCCCTCCCACCTACCACACAAAGTGTTTCAGTTGTGAACCGGTGTAAATCGAGGACCTTCTCTAGATATTTTTACACATGTCCAATCTTTGATCATGTTAAAGTATAGATTGGCCAGCCTAATTGTCAGCGAAAGTTTACTATGAATTTATTTTGATCAGAATAAGTTGCATTCAGTTCAAAATACCACTCTGGCCGAGAAGCTCGTTGATCCGACAATTGAAAACAAACATTTTTGGGGTTGAAGTGCTTTTTGTATTTAGTATTTTTGAAGTACTACATAAGGCAAAAGAAAAGGGGCATAGTAATTTACCTGCGCTCAGGACTCAATTTGGGCTTCCGCGTTACTTCCGGGAAAAAGAAGTGGAAGCTCAGATGTAGTTCATAGCGCAGTTAAAATTACTGGGCGACTTGAGCAAAAAGACGAAATCTTGTTCCCGGCGCACACGAGAGAGCGGTCGCGAAACAAAAAATCATATATAAACTGGACTGGCACAGAATAACTATATCGCAGTTCAATTCAACATCATACTGTTACGAGCGCGCAGAATATTATTATTATTATTATTATTATTATTATTATTATTATTATTATTATTATTATTATTATTATTATTATTATTATTATTATTATTATTATTATTATTATTATTATTATTATTATTATTATTATTATTATTATTATTATTATTATTATTATTATTATTATTATTATTATTATTATTATTATTATTATTATTATTATTATTATTATTATTATTATAATTCTGACAGACATTTCAATTTTTGAGCGAATTTGATAAAGTTCTTCTACTGTCAATCTTGTCCACAGATTCTTATAAACCTAATCTTAAATCAAGGTTGTAGATAATGCTTACATTAATATTCTAGGTAGTCCCTTAATATCATTATTATTATTATTATTATTATTATTATTATTATTATTATTATTATTATTATTATTATTATTATTATTATTATTATTATTATTATTATTATTATTATTATTATTATTGTTATTATTATTATTATTATTATTATTATTATTATTATTATTATTATTCTGACAGACATTTCAATTTTTGAGCGAATTTGATAAAGTTCTTCTACTGTCAATCTTGTCCACAGATTCTTATAAACCTAATCTTAAATCAAGGTTGTAGATAATGCTTACATTAATATTCTAGGTAGTCCCTTAATATCATTATTATTATTATTATTATTATTATTATTATTATTATTATTATTATTATTATTATTATTATTATTATTATTATTATTATTATTATTATTATTATTATTATTATTCTTATTATTATTATTATTATTATTATTATTATTATTATTATTATTATTATTATTATTATTATTATTATTATATAGCGGATGGAAAATGAAAATTTAAAAAATTTACATAGAAAAAAGCATTGACTACTTTATAGTTAGGTTTTTGTAACATATGCATTTCCTAGGAGTTGTCTGGAATTTTTGGAATGGTCTGTTCTCCGAATTTGGACTGAACAGATCAAAAAATTATTATGGTTTTCGACGTGGCATACTGATAAGGAATTGCACTTGAAGCAGACTGATTAAGTACTGTTTTACAGCGACATACTGATTTTGCAAAACTTGTACCGAAAACGGGTTTCACCGTTAAATGCCGGTTGTTATTGTTGGCAAAAAAACCAAAGTTTTTGGTCACGTTTTATTTTCGGATTTTCAGACCATCGCAGCGCTGAATCACGATTTTTCAATTCTACAATTTTAATCTGACCGGTATCTTTTAAGACTTTTCATGTAAAACTCAAGTCTGAGCACAATCTTCATTCAGAAAAAACTAAGCTTGCAAAAACTTTCTCTGCAATGAACACTTTTAACATTGTAAATAATCTGAAATTCATCTGCAACGAGTCTTTATCAAATTTCCTTGTTATCATGGGCACAGTTAAAACTGAGTGTTCTTCGTAGGCTGGTCAGCAGAAAGAATGTTGTGGAGATAAAAACACCTGTCTGCCTCATGGTGTGGTACAAGAGCGCACTCAATTGGTATTCGAACAAATCCAGAATGTCAAGAGCATCATACAAAACATACGACAGAGCGTCAAAGAGTAAGTTTCTTTAATTGCAAAGGCCCTCATTTGTCTAGTTCAGAAGGGTTCAATTTGTAATCTTTTACCCGCTTGACAATAATGCAGCAGTGAATAAATTCAACGGGGCCTTTCCCATTATAGCCCGTCATGAAATTATATATAGGTCTATAGGGCTATAGGTTATCTGAAGACTCAATTGGTGGTGGGGGGGGGGGGGGGTTTGTAAATTTCTAATAAGATGATCAGATTTTTATCTGAGCCGTGACCTAAATTAGAGCGTAGGATATTGGGCAAAACCTCGGTTAGGCGGAAAAAGTTTTTGTTTTTTGGAGTGCTGAAAAATTTCATAATAATTGTCGACATATTTTGAGTTACAAATAAACTGAAAAGCTGCAAAAGCTCAATATTTAGAACAAAATGTGACTGTGGCTAAAATCCGGTGAAGACAACTCCTTGGGGCACTTTTGTTCTTTATAGCGTCAAGCCATTCTGAAGTACCGCATTTAATTGTTCTATTTAGTACTCACTTAAAAAACTTTTGCCTCGTCGATATATCTCCCAAAATTACATCTGACCCTATATTGGTCTGAGCGAAAAATTTTTTGCTGTCGGAATCTTTGTAAGTCATTTCAAGAACCAATTAGAAATTTTTCCAATTTTTTTTTGTTTTCGTTATAATAATTGTACAGCCAAAATAGCATTACCGACACTTCAAATTTTCGAAACTTTTTCTTCATAAAGTCTGTTGATTGAAAAAAATACTACTATATTTTTCTGGACGAATTTTTCCGAAAGTCGATTCAATGGTTGATTTTGATTATTGCGACTTTTGTCATTAAAAAATCATCACTTCTTTTGAGAAATAATAACTTTGAGTGATCTTTTGTTAAATTCAGACAATAGAGCTTTAGTGTCTTGCCACTAAAGCTATTTGTGGAAACAAACATTCAAAGTTTTCTCTATGATTTTTTACTGAACTCACTCTGCTATCGCTACTCCCAAAGATCATGCCTGCAGTCTTAATCTTACATATATATCTTAATCTTGAATCCATTTTTTGTCCTAAAGAGTTCTCTTTTTATCTTGATCTTCCAAAGTAAACTGAAGTAATTCCGTAAAACTTTTTAAAATCAGGAGGGTTCAATGAAAAACTCTCAAGTCCGAATTGTGCCAGAACAATCAAGACATATATAAATTTTTGCAGGAAATGTTTTATTGAGTTGCAGCCTAACGGATAAGACATTTTTGGTTTCCTGGTACTCTGTTACCAATACATTTGATTCACGAAATCAAAAATAAACATTTCTCTTGTTTCTTTAATGTTGGATATTTGATTCAGGTTGATTTGATTTTTTTTCGCTTTCCTTTTAAAATTTTGCACAAAATTCATAAGGCTGCAGAGAAACTATTTTGAACTATAATTATAAGGTCTCATACGAGACGCAGTTTTAACCTAATGTTTCACTAAACTGACAAAAAGATTGAATTGAGTTTTTACTTGAAATATAATAAACTAAAGTTGAACTGAGCAACACACATTTTATTCTTATATTAGAAACAACATCAGTATAATTTCTTGAGAAGTAAAAACAATCGTCTGATCAAGTAAACACCAACTTGTTACATAACAAAGAAGGATCCCATCGAGTTTTCAAACAAAACTTATACTACAAGTTTCTTTGAAACAACGCATTACGATTATCTTTTAAACTTTTTTAATTTTATTTTGCATTCTCAAATGAGTTTGAGTTCAACCAGAAAAATTATCTAACGATTGATTAAAGACACATGCCAAAATATAAAACTTTAGATTTTTAAAAAACAGTTCAATCAAAAGCAGTTAATTCCCGTTAGAATACCGGTATCGTTTTGGAATGCATTGGCAGGAAATGAGGAGCCTAAAATCAAAAGCAGCAGACAAACTTCTGCATGTGAAAAAAATTTTTCTCTCGCCTCTGATAACGGAAAGTTTTTTAATACAAAAATTGCTCTCCGCTTTAAATATAACTTGAACAAGGAAGCTCGGTAATGTGCTTTCGCACTTAAGGTTCCGACCCCGCTCATCCACATGAGACCAGAACGGAAACCCCAAAAATGCAACTAGTTTTAGAAAATTTTGTGTATGAACAACAATTTTGACTTCAACGCAAATACTTCAGTGGAGTAAAAATGCCATATTAGATTGATGAGATCTGCCATTTTTAAGAAAGTGAGGCAAAATAAACACAAAATCAAATGACAACGACAAGAATTAGTTACATCTTAAGCTTTATGTCCATTTAAAAAAAAACTTATATCAAAGTCAAGATAGCGTCAGAGAAAACTGAAACTGGGCAAAAAAATTGTACTTTAATTGAAAAGATATGGGTTCAGTCCATAATAAGGCTCAGTTACAATTAGACAAAAAAACAGCATAATTATTACATACGCTCACATTTTAAAAAACAATTAAGTTCAAAGTAAGAAAAACCATTAGATATCAACTGATTTTATCCAAACGAGTAATAATCAGCGATGCCTATGTAGGAAGCCATTAGGATCTGTCTTGCGGTTACATTTTTTCTTGCGGTTACAAAAAGAGCAACAAGTAGAGACAACACACAAAAATTCAAAAAAAATTTGTAAGAAAACGCTGCCGAAGCAATAAAGTCGTTTTCTGCCCCTCACAATATGTTTGGCTGCTCCTTTTTTGAATGCCAATAATGTGATTTGTGACCTATCATTAAAGAGAGTAAGTAAAAAATTGACAAAAAAGCGAAAAAGAGGTAAAATTAAGAAATATTTTTGTGTTTCTCGAAAACAATTATTTTCAAAGTCATAAAGCCATTAGCTACAAAGTGAAACACTTGAACAAGTTTGTTTGTTCGTCCCGAGATCTGTAATTATTCAGAATATGTCTTACGAAAACAACGTTAAATATAAATAAAAGCGAAAATTATTTTGGGAAAAGCCGTGTCGAAGCCAGTACTGTAATAACTAATTCTTTAAAAAAACTCTAGGTTTTGTACAATCGCGTCTTCTTTCGACGCCAAAAATGTCATATGTATTCTTTTATTAACAAGACTAGGTAACCTCTTTTTAGTCTTTTTAATTCCGTATTCTTAATCTCTATATCCTCTGGGATAGGCTTCTTAATGATACTACTCACAACTCTCTACGATGAATATATCGATCGGCCAATATTGTCTGAACAAAAAACCCATTTGAGTATATAGTTCTCCCCCCCCCCTCAAGAGGGGTCGGAACAAAAAGTTGGTATCTTTAGATACTACTAAACTTACCTTCCTTTACTATACTTGTACTCAGCGTTTCAAATTGATTTCTCATTGACGTTAAAATTTAAAAAGAATGTAAAAGTCTTAAAACAGAATTGCTCCTTTACAAAATCCACAATTTTTTATTGTATAAATCACAATTAAATTCTGCTAATGGGTCACTAGGATAATATAAGCATGAGTTGTTTGCCAAAATTTTACATATTTCGGCAAAAAAGTTCTCGAAGATTATAGAAAAATACGCCAAAAGCAAACAAAATTACATTAAAATGCCTAGTGAGCACACAAGTTTCAACACGGATATTTCCTCGAAACAGACGAAAAATGAAACATTGTTCTGAATGTACTGTTATACTTTCCGAGAATGATTCATTGCTAAAAGCCACGGCCTGTTACGGATTAAACAGGTTAAATTAGAACAGAGTCCCCGGCAGTCGTTTGACAGCAATTCGTCCCAACAATGTTTGGTCCTTTTTTCAGAATGAAAAAGGCCACATTCACTACAGAATGTGACTGTGAATTAACAGAACGCATATTTTTAACTCAAGTACACTCTAAAAATGCGCACGGAATCAGCTGAAAACAATCCCTTAAATATATTTATTGGTAATAATATTTCTGTTTGTGTCCCAGTAAGTCATTCACCCCTCCCTCAGTTACAGGGCATGTGCCATCACAGGGTAAATTATTTAGTAAAAATTTACCACGCGCTTTCCTTCAGTTAGTATAATATGGACAACTAAGCGGGGGAGAGGGATGGGGGAGTTTGTGATTCACAAAAGGAAAAGATCCAAAACCCCTCTCTCTCATAATTTGGTTAGAGCAAAGAAAAGGCACAATGGTTCGGATACAAAAAATTAAAATTCATTCCAAGAACTAATTTTGGATTTAGAAACTTTTGTATGTGGATACCGCCTTATAGGGTCCAAATGTGACAGCCCAATAGAGCGAAGTTTCTGTTAACCCAAAGCTATTAGCTCCGATCATGAAGCACGTGCAATTTACTCCATGTTGAACAACGAACAATACACATTGTGAAACCTATTAATGAAATGTTTACACAAAAACGATGTGTTAGCCAGGCTATGGGGGGCGCACGTCCCTGCAGTGGGTCTCCATGCTGCAACCCCTCGTCAATTGGGGGGCCGGGGGGAACAACGATCACGTGTTACGATCAAACAGGCATTTATGCCATTGACACTGGAAGAGACAGTTTTACCACGATTGGCGACAGTGACAGAAACAACTGTACTTATCCATGTGGAACTCTGCCTTGTGGTAGGAATTATCAATATTGAAGAATGGGATCTTTTGATCTTTTCCGTTTGTCCCCCCCCCCCCCCACGCAGCTTAGTGGGTGCATATTATTTGTCACACCCAGTCCCCCCCTCCCCCCCCCCCACGCAGCTTAGTGGGTGCATATTAATTGTCACACCCAGTCCCCCCCGCCCCCCACGCAGCTTAGTGGGTGCATATTAATTGTCACACCCAGTCCCCCCCCCCCACGCAGCTTAATGGGTGCATATTATTTGTCACACCCAGTCCCCCCCCCCCCCCGACGCATGTGCACTACTTTTTACTACAATTTGTCATGTAATGACGCGTGCTTTGCAACTGGGGGTGCATAATGTAATAAAGGTACAAACGAAAAAGATTCAAATTATCAAATTTTTAGTATGTTTCGGCATAACCACTATAAGCACAATTACGTTGAATTAATTTTTGAACGAGATATTTTTACAGAGAAAAGCGAAATTTACTGACACAGAATAGGTCCAGCTTGTGTGATATGGATTCTAGCTACGGTGATATAAACTAATTTTTAAGCTTGAAGTTTTTAAGCTAATTTTTAAGCCTCCCCCCTCCCTCAGTACGTTAGGCACACCCCAGTTACAGAGCACGTGTCATTAAATAACAGATCATTTGTTAAAAGGTAAAAGTTATGCACATGTGCTTAAGGGCTGAAAACAAAAAGCTGGGGGGGGCAGTAGAGCCGATATCTCGAATGAATTCTGAATTTTACTTTGCGCCCCATTAAAGTCCCAGATCCCCCGATTACAGAAAGTTCACAGCTTACCTAGTCTCATTGCTCGTACCCAGATGCACGTGCTATTTTTTACACAATTTGATTTGGTAATGAATGGACAAATTTGTAATTGCATGCGAAGGTGTCCGGACAAATTACCCAATGAAAAACACAATGCCACAATTCCAAATAACCTAATTTAAAAAACCCTCTTCTGTTTCGGCCGAGTTCAATGGCCAAATAACACTTACGACTCACTCTCACGTGCTATTTTGAATATGGTAACGTGCTATATAACAACATTTGAATTGTAACGGGGGGCATATAACCACTTCCCGGGTCGAGGTTTTTGGGTGAATTTTCGCAAGAAATGCGCTGATTGCGGTGAATGCGGTGAAGAAAATATTTCACTGCCTTTCACCGCATTTCTTACAAAAATTCACCGCATTGGCTCTCCAACATTTACTGAATCTGATTTAAATTCACAAGAAATAGCAGAAAATTAGGTAACAGTTGGCGCAGTGGACTAAAAAGTTGAGGGCATGAAGAGGAAAGAGGTTCGAACCTCTTTCCTTATCATGCCCTCAACTTTTTTGTCGGAAACAAGGACGATTCGTTTTGGTAGCAAAACTGAGATCGCGGTAAAAATAAATAATTCAACGCGATTCACCGCATTCACCGCGAAAAGATGAAAGACATACGCGGTGAAAATAATTTTTTTTCACAACATTTCACCGCATTTCTTACAAAGATTCGCCGCCAAACCTCGACCCCGGGTGGAACCGAAGTAAAATAGATCCAATTTCCAATGCCGAACTAAATATTTCCAAACTACATATTCCCAACGTATAGTATCAATTTCACATAATTTAAAAGCAATGATACACCTTCTCAATATACCAAGTATTAACTAATAAAATGAATAGCCGTGTCGAGGTTTTGTCGACAAAGTATTGTAAGAATTGTGACAAGTGGCGGAAAAAAAATTTTCTATCGCAAAGCACCCGAATCTTATATCGGTAAATGCAGTTGAAAAGAGAAACTTTTGTACAATTTGCAGTTTTTAGCAGCAAACTTATAATTGCTTTCTAACGACGTTTGTAGCAATTTTTCATTAGACATGTGGTCTTTTTTATGCAATATTTCGCTCGAGCGATTTTTTGTCGGGCGCATTTGACTTTTCATCCTTAACAAAAAGATAAACAGGTAGCGCCAACGGGGGCATTAAGGGCTCGTAGAGCCTATCTTCTTAGTATACTCTAAACACGTAACTCAATTTATTCACTTAAACTGTTTTGGAGACATAAAATCATGGTAAGGGAGGTTGTTAGAGTTTAACAAACCCCTCCCACCCAACCCTCCCCCAACACTCACCACCATCTACCCACGCCAATTTTGAACAGCTGGGTTGGAACTTCGGTATTCTCAGTTTTCACAATTGTTTAATTGAAAAACTTAACATTATGTTAAGAAAAAGATCTATTTCATTTCATGGGAATCATAATTAACTGTGAATCAAAAATTATTAGCTGAAACAATACTAATGAAATGACAATGGTTAGAGTTATAACTAAAGATTCAAAAAAGTTTTTTTCAAAAAAAACTAGTGTATTTAGCGAACTAAACGTACCATTAATCAAAATACTTGTTTCATGTCATTATATTCAAATTTAATCTGTGAATCAATGTTGACATAAAAAGCTCAAAACTATTGCTATTTTAATTATAAGAGCTATAATTAAATACAGATCTCGACTTTTCAATTCTCAAAATTTCTTGTGGGGTCCTTATTTGACAAACTGGAACTTTTAGTTCATATTTAACACAACGGAAATTAATGAATGAAGCCAAGTATGGTTTCAGTAAAGCTCTCTTTACGGTAATTTTGGGTCGAGCTTTGGTTTTTATGTTGGAAGAGCTTTTTGGTTTTATGAAAATTTCGAAAAAAACTATTCCCCTCAATTGCTCTGAAAGGATGTTTCCTAATAGATTTTTCACTTTTTGTTTTACAAAAACGGAGAAACGGGTAACGCTCAGAGGGCTTTAGTTTTTATTAGAGCCATAGAGCTTACTAGATTCTAAGTAGATAATTCACTGAAATAGTCTGAGTGTTATCAATTCCAAAGTTCAAGCCTCGCAGCTCCAACTTTTTTAGCAATTATTTTTGTCTTGTGGTCATTTTAATGCCGTTTTCAGTTGACCGACTTTTCGCCGTGCCCATTTGATTTTTTGTTATCAAAAAAGGGATAATCAGGTATAGCGTGAAGGACATTAAGGGCTCCTAGAACGTTATTGTCACTAAGAAGGGCAGACACCGAAACAGTTTGAAGAGACAATTTCCTGGTGTTAAAGGTGGTTTTATCTTAAAGTTTGACGCCCCTCAATCAACTGCTCGCTATTCAAACCCTCCCCCTCTCCAACCCCAACACGCCCTCAGTCCACTCTCCTCCATTTTTTAAGCTGGACATGTTTTAACCCCTCCTCCCTCAGTACGTTAAGCACACCCCAGTTACAGAACACGTGTCATTAAATAATAGATCATTTGGTAAAAGATAAAAATTAGGCACATGCGCTTGAGGGCTGCAAACGCTATGCTGGGGGATGAATGGAGAAATTCCGATGTCTCGATTAAATTCTGAAATTTGCATTGAGCCCCACGCAAGTCCCAGCTCCGCCCGACTACGGAGCGTTAAAGCTTACACATTTTCATTGCTCTTACCCGGATGCAATATTTTTGCATAATTTGATTTGGTAAATAATAGAAAAATATGTAATTATGTGCACAGGAGTCCAGACAAATTACCAAATGAATATATGCAATGCCTAAAAAATTAATTCCAAATTACCTAACATAAAAAATCCTGTTTCGGTCGAGATCATTGGGCAAGTAACTTTTACGCCTCAACATTATGTGATATTTTGAATACAGTAAAGTGCTATATTACAATTTGTAATCGAGAGCATAAAAAGGGTGCCGAATAAGAAAAGATCCAAAAAATCTATGCTAAACTACATATTTATACACTGAATTTTCGGTACTACTTGAATTTTCGGGTCGTCGAGATGACAAAGTATTGTAAGAACTGTGGTGAAACGTGGTGGAACATCATTTTTTTTAATCGCAAAGCGCCCGAATCTGAATGCAGTGGAAACGAGGAAGTTTTGTACACTTTCTGGTTTTTAGATGGGAATTTTTAATCGCTCTCCCTTTTTTGACGACTTTTCATTCTCAAAAAAGGGATAAACAGGTAGTGTCCGGAGGACGTTAAGAGCTCTTAGAGGCTCTCCTCTTAATATACTCTAAATTAATACTTCAAATTATTCAACTAAACTGTTTTGGAGGAAATTTTGGAGGTTAGGGAGGCACTGGGAGTTTGACTTTAGCAAACCAAACATATCATTATTAAAATGTTTTGTTTCCTTTTGTTGGATTCAAAATAATATGTGAATCAAAATAGCCAAAAAATAGCTCAAAACTATTCTTATGAAATTTATTAGAACTGTAAGTAAAATTATTTCCCGACGTATCAATTTTCAAAGTTTCTAGGGGGGGATTTCTTTCAGACCAACATTACACACCGGAAATTACCGAATGAGGCCACGCATGATTCAAGTAAAAATCTCGTTATAGAGATCTTGGGTCTAACCTTAGTTTTTTATTGGTCCAGCACTTTGCTTTCTTGCAACTTTAAAAACCCGGAGGGCATTAAATGCTCCTAGAGCGTTACGCCCTACCAGTCGCTAAAAATGCCATACACCAATACTGTTTTCAGGAGACAGTTCCTTGGTGTTAAACTTTGTTCTTAATGTGAAAAGTTTGAACCCCTCAGTTTGCACCTCCCTACTCAACACTGCGCCCCCCATTTAAACACCTTCCAGGCGACCCTCCTGTTGGTTTGAAACCCCCTCTCGCCCAGCCTTCCCTCGTCCGTAGCGCCACCTGCCACCTAGTAGTTCGAATTTTAGTAGATATATGAAAATATTTAACTGGAGCATTAAAATGATTAAGTTCGTTTTTCTTGGTGCTGTGGCCGACAGAAGGTTTTCATATCCTTATTTTAATGCTGAATCCATTATGCAGTTTTTGCCAATTTGGTGAAATGGAGATATGAACAGTTTTTTTTAAAAGAAAAACTGGTTGCCTGTGCCGCCAAAGGTGCGTATAACCCCATACCTTAGATTGATTTAATAAAAAATACATCAGTTTTTGTCTTTTTTTTTCAATAAAAGAAACAAATTGTTATCTCAAAAAACTGCGTCACATAAAATCTTTTTGTAGATTTTGTAAATGTCGATTCCTAGGAGAATTGCTTTTCGGGAGAAACAATTCACTTTACAAGAGACGATGGCGAAATACTTTTAAGAAGTAATGTCAAATTAGATGACACTGACGTTTCAGGAGTTTTTCAGTTTTAGTAAATAGCCGAAGAGTTTTGTTATAAAGTCTTCACCTTACCCTAGTCAAGACCAGATGTTTATCTTGCAAGATCTTCCAATCTTTTTGCAAAAAAAGGTTTTCTTGCACGATCTTGCAAGAAAATGGTTATCTTGCAAGATCTTGCAAGATGATGGCTATCTTGCAAGATCTTGCAAGAAGAATAGTTATCTTGCAAGATTCTTGCAAGTTCGTTCCGGTCGAGCTCTGCTATCATTGGCTGTTTTAGACGCATTATCTTTCATTTAGCGCAAACTATTACCAAAATATAGTGGAATGAGTTTTCAGAGATCATTTGAAACAAAATTTATACTAGATATCTGTATTTTTTACAGCCGTACTGGTTACTCTCATTTATTTACATTAATTCGTGCTTCAAATTTCTTGTTTTGCTACTATGGAAAACAATTTACTTTCTTTTTCTAAATTGATTCAAATTTTAGTTTGAGCGGAAGAAAACAAATTTGATGCTATTTTGGTTGTAATTGTGTATCACAATGTAACAAAAATTGATGGGAAGCAATGTTTGCGTCTCATTTTGATCTTGTTCGATCATGTTCCATTTTTTTGCATATTTGCAAGATGAATGGTCATCTTGCAAGATTCTTGCAAGACAAAGGGTTATCTAGCAAGATCTTGCAAGATTTTGGAAGAAAATCTTGCAAGAGGATGTATCGTCTTGCATGATTTTGCTAGAATCTTGCAAGATCTTGCAAGACAACCATTCGTTGTCGACTGGGGTAGCTAAATTTCGGGCAATAAAAATTGAGAGGAGGGAAACCTAGTTTTTCTGGCATCGTAGATGATTTTTCTATGATCATGCAGAGCACGTTATAACTTTTTAGCCAACGTTACAAGCTTTGTTTAATGCAAAAATTTGCAAAACAGAGAAATTTGGTTGTACAACTCAAAAGATAGAAAACAATTCCTAATTTTTATTCTGGAAGCAGTCTAAGAGACATAAATTCTAAGAAACAAGCCCCCATCAACATTTAACTTCCCCCTCCCGGTTATTGCCAATTACAATATTACCCAATGATATATTGGTCAGCTTCACTAATCATTTATCTCTAAAACCAAAAAAGAAAGAAATGTACAATATATCGAGCCGTTAATATTACGTGCTCACATTTTGCTGTTGTTAAAGAGTTCTTCAATAAAAACACTGATTGTGTTCACCCGCTGACTGTTTTAAACATTGCTGATCAAAAGCTGTTTCGGGAACTAATTCGCAGCAACGAAAACATTGTTATAGTTTAACAATAGCTCCACCCAATATCTGTTATTCGGTATCTTAAGTAGGTCAAAAGTTAGCATGACATTTTGGGTGTCTACAGAAAACGAATTTATTATGTATAGTGAAAAACTGTTGAAAAACTAAAAAAATGTTATTTTATCACAACAAGGAGCGGTTTCAAGATTTGCAAGATCTGGATAATTATCATAAGAAGTCTTGCGAGACGAAAGGAGAACTTGATAACAAATTGCGACGTACAAAAAATAACAACTTGACTCTTTTTTTATAGATTGCAAGTCAAATTGTTGGAGGCCTCAGACTGTCTACTGCCCTCCTCAGAATCCAGGCATCTACCCAGCTCAAACTTCATTCTGCTATCCCTCCAGTTATCAGGTATATCATATACTCAACTAAAATAAAATGTCCTTCTCACACAATCACACCCGGGTCGAGGTTTGGTGGTGAATTTTCGTAAGAAATGCGGTGAAATGCGGTGAAAAAAAATAATTTTCACCGCGTATTTCTTACATCTTTTTGCGGTGAATGCGGTGAATCGCGGTGAATTATTTTTTTTCACCGCGTTCTCATTATTCTTACAAAAAAGAATCGTCCCTACACGGATTCGAACCTCTGACCTCCTGCATGCCTTCCAATGCTTATTCCACT
>NW_027450954.1:0-23989 GCF_964194025.1 Convolutriloba macropyga
CTTGAACTAGCTTTAGCTACCTTGAGTTAGCTTGAGTTAGCTCGGGTTAGCTTGAGTTAGCTTGAGTTAGCTTGAGTTAGCTTTAGCTAGCTTGAGTTAGCTTGAGTTAGCTTGAGTTAGCTTGAGTTAGCTTGAATTAGCTTGAGTTAGCTTGAGTTAGCTTTAGCTAGCTTGGGTTAGCTTGAGCTAGCTTGAGTTAGCTCGGGTTAGCTTGAGTTAGCTTGAGTTAGCTTTAGCTAGCTTGAGTTAGCTTGAGTTAGCTGAGTTAGCTTGAGTTAGCTTTAGCTAGCTTGAGTTAGCTTGAACTAGCTTGAGTTAGCTTGAGCTAGCTTGAGTTAGCTTGAGTTAGCTTGAGTTAGCTTTAGCTAGCTTGAGTTAGCTTGAACTAGCTTTAGTTAGCTTGAGTTAGCTTGAGTTAGCTTTAGCTAGCTTGGGTTAGCTTGAGCTAGCTTGAGTTAGCTCGGGTTAGCTTGAGTTAGCTTGAGTTAGCTTTAGCTAGCTTGAGTTAGCTTGAGTTAGCTTGAGTTAGCTTGAGTTAGCTTTAGCTAGCTTGAGTTAGCTTGAACTAGCTTGAGTTAGCTTGAGCTAGCTTGAGTTAGCTTGAGTTAGCTTGAGTTAGCTTTAGCTAGCTTGAGTTAGCTTGAACTAGCTTTAGTTAGCTTGAGTTAGCTTGAGTTAGCTTGAGTTAGCTTGAGTTAGCTTGTCTTAGCTTTAGCTAGCTTGAGTTAGCTTGAACTAGCTTTAGCTACCTTGAGTTAGCTTGAGTTAGCTCGGGTTAGCTTGAGTTAGCTTGAGTTAGCTTGAGTTAGCTTTAGCTAGCTTGAGTTAGCTTGAGTTAGCTTGAGTTAGCTTGAGTTAGCTTGAGTTAGCTTGAGTTAGCTTGTCTTAGCTTTAGCTAGCTTGAGTTAGCTTGAACTAGCTTTAGCTACCTTGAGTTAGCTTGAGTTAGCTCGGGTTAGCTTGAGTTAGCTTGAGTTAGCTTGAGTTAGCTTTAGCTAGCTTGAGTTAGCTTGAGTTAGCTTGAGTTAGCTTGAGTTAGCTTGAATTAGCTTGAGTTAGCTTGAGTTAGCTTTAGCTAGCTTGGGTTAGCTTGAGCTAGCTTGAGTTAGCTCGGGTTAGCTTGAGTTAGCTTTGAGTTAGCTTTAGCTAGCTTGAGTTAGCTTGAGTTAGCTTGAGTTAGCTTGAGTTAGCTTTAGCTAGCTTGAGTTAGCTTGAACTAGCTTGAGTTAGCTTGAGCTAGCTTGAGTTAGCTTGAGTTAGCTTGAGTTAGCTTTAGCTACTTGAGTTAGCTTGAACTAGCTTGAGTTAGCTTGAGTTAGCTTGAGTTAGCTTGTCTTAGCTTTAGCTAGCTTGAGCTAGCTTGAACTAGCTTTAGCTACCTTGAGTTAGCTTGAGTTAGCTCGGGTTAGCTTGAGTTAGCTTGAGTTAGCTTGAGTTAGCTTTAGCTAGCTTGAGTTAGCTTGAGTTAGCTTGAGTTAGCTTGAACTAGCTTGAGTTAGCTTGAGTTAGCTTGAGTTAGCTTGAGTTAGCTTGAGTTAGCTTGTCTTAGCTTTAGCTAGCTTGAGTTAGCTTGAACTAGCTTTAGCTACCTTGAGTTAGCTTGAGTTAGCTCGGGTTAGCTTGAGTTAGCTTGAGTTAGCTTGAGTTAGCTTTAGCTAGCTTGAGTTAGCTTGAGTTAGCTTGAGTTAGCTTGAGTTAGCTTGAATTAGCTTGAGTTAGCTTGAGTTAGCTTTAGCTAGCTTGGGTTAGCTTGAGCTAGCTTGAGTTAGCTCGGGTTAGCTTGAGTTAGCTTGAGTTAGCTTTAGCTAGCTTGAGTTAGCTTGAGTTAGCTTGAGTTAGCTTGAGTTAGCTTTAGCTAGCTTGAGTTAGCTTGAACTAGCTTGAGTTAGCTTGAGCTAGCTTGAGTTAGCTTGAGTTAGCTTGAGTTAGCTTTAGCTAGCTTGAGTTAGCTTGAACTAGCTTGAGTTAGCTTGAGCTAGCTTGAGTTAGCTTGAGTTAGCTTGAGTTAGCTTTAGCTAGCTTGAGTTAGCTTGAACTAGCTTGAGTTAGCTTGAGTTAGCTTGAGTTAGCTTGAGTTAGCTTGTCTTAGCTTTAGCTAGCTTGAGCTAGCTTGAACTAGCTTTAGCTACCTTGAGTTAGCTTGAGTTAGCTCGGGTTAGCTTGAGTTAGCTTGAGTTAGCTTGAGTTAGCTTGAGCTAGCTTGAGTTAGCTTGAGTTAGCTTGAGTTAGCTTTAGCTAGCTTGAGTTAGCTTGAACTAGCTTGAGTTAGCTTGAGCTAGCTTGAGTTAGCTTGAGTTAGCTTGAGTTAGCTTTAGCTAGCTTGAGTTAGCTTGAACTAGCTTGAGTTAGCTTGAGTTAGCTTGAGTTAGCTTGAGTTAGCTTGTCTTAGCTTTAGCTAGCTTGAGCTAGCTTGAACTAGCTTTAGCTACCTTGAGTTAGCTTGAGTTAGCTCGGGTTAGCTTGAGTTAGCTTGAGTTAGCTTGAGTTAGCTTGAGCTAGCTTGAGTTAGCTTGAGTTAGCTTGAGTTAGCTTGAACTAGCTTGAGTTAGCTTGAGTTAGCTTGAGTTAGCTTGAGTTAGCTTGAGTTAGCTTGAGTTAGCTTGTCTTAGCTTTAGCTAGCTTGAGTTAGCTTGAACTAGCTTTAGCTACCTTGAGTTAGCTTGAGTTAGCTCGGGTTAGCTTGAGTTAGCTTGAGTTAGCTTGAGTTAGCTTTAGCTAGCTTGAGTTAGCTTGAGTTAGCTTGAGTTAGCTTGAGTTAGCTTGAATTAGCTTGAGTTAGCTTGAGTTAGCTTTAGCTAGCTTGGGTTAGCTTGAGCTAGCTTGAGTTAGCTCGGGTTAGCTTGAGTTAGCTTGAGTTAGCTTTAGCTAGCTTGAGTTAGCTTGAGTTAGCTTGAGTTAGCTTGAGTTAGCTTTAGCTAGCTTGAGTTAGCTTGAACTAGCTTGAGTTAGCTTGAGCTAGCTTGAGTTAGCTTGAGTTAGCTTGAGTTAGCTTTAGCTAGCTTGAGTTAGCTTGAACTAGCTTTAGTTAGCTTGAGTTAGCTTGAGTTAGCTTGAGTTAGCTTGAGTTAGCTTGTCTTAGCTTTAGCTAGCTTGAGTTAGCTTGAACTAGCTTTAGCTACCTTGAGTTAGCTTGAGTTAGCTCGGGTTAGCTTGAGTTAGCTTGAGTTAGCTTGAGTTAGCTTTAGCTAGCTTGAGTTAGCTTGAGTTAGCTTGAGTTAGCTTGAGTTAGCTTGAGTTAGCTTGAGTTAGCTTGTCTTAGCTTTAGCTAGCTTGAGTTAGCTTGAACTAGCTTTAGCTACCTTGAGTTAGCTTGAGTTAGCTCGGGTTAGCTTGAGTTAGCTTGAGTTAGCTTGAGTTAGCTTTAGCTAGCTTGAGTTAGCTTGAGTTAGCTTGAGTTAGCTTGAGTTAGCTTGAATTAGCTTGAGTTAGCTTGAGTTAGCTTTAGCTAGCTTGGGTTAGCTTGAGCTAGCTTGAGTTAGCTCGGGTTAGCTTGAGTTAGCTTGAGTTAGCTTTAGCTAGCTTGAGTTAGCTTGAGTTAGCTTGAGTTAGCTTGAGTTAGCTTTAGCTAGCTTGAGTTAGCTTGAACTAGCTTGAGTTAGCTTGAGCTAGCTTGAGTTAGCTTGAGTTAGCTTGAGTTAGCTTTAGCTAGCTTGAGTTAGCTTGAACTAGCTTGAGTTAGCTTGAGTTAGCTTGAGTTAGCTTGAGTTAGCTTGAGTTAGCTTGTCTTAGCTTTAGCTAGCTTGAGTTAGCTTGAACTAGCTTTAGCTACCTTGAGTTAGCTTGAGTTAGCTCGGGTTAGCTTGAGTTAGCTTGAGTTAGCTTGAGTTAGCTTTAGCTAGCTTGAGTTAGCTTGAGTTAGCTTGAGTTAGCTTGAACTAGCTTGAGTTAGCTTGAGTTAGCTTGAGTTAGCTTGAGTTAGCTTGAGTTAGCTTGTCTTAGCTTTAGCTAGCTTGAGTTAGCTTGAACTAGCTTTAGCTACCTTCAGTTAGCTTGAGTTAGCTCGGGTTAGCTTGAGTTAGCTTGAGTTAGCTTGAGTTAGCTTTAGCTAGCTTGAGTTAGCTTGAGTTAGCTTGAGTTAGCTTGAGTTAGCTTGAATTAGCTTGAGTTAGCTTGAGTTAGCTTTAGCTAGCTTGGGTTAGCTTGAGCTAGCTTGAGTTAGCTCGGGTTAGCTTGAGTTAGCTTGAGTTAGCTTTAGCTAGCTTGAGTTAGCTTGAGTTAGCTTGAGTTAGCTTGAGTTAGCTTTAGCTAGCTTGAGTTAGCTTGAGCTAGCTGAGTTAGCTTGAGTTAGCTAGCTTGAGCTTGAGCTAGCTAGCTAGCTTGAGCTTGAGCTAGCTAGCTCGCTTGAGCTTGAGCTTGAGCTAGCTAGCTTGAGCTTGAGCTAGCTAGCTAGCTTGAGCTTGAGCTTGAGCTAGCTGGCTTGAGCTTGAGCTAGCTAGCTTGAGCTTGAGCTAGCTAGCTAGCTAGCTTGAGCTTGAGCTTGAGCTAGCTAGCTAGCTTGAGCTAGCTATCTAGCTTGAGCTTGAGCTAGCTAGCTAGCTTGAGCTTGAGCTTGAGCTTGAGCTAGCTGGCTTGAGCTTGAGCTAGCTAGCTTGAGCTTGAGCTAGCTAGCTAGCTTGAGCTTGAGCTTGAGCTAGCTGGCTTGAGCTTGAGCTAGCTAGCTTGAGCTTGAGCTAGCTAGCTAGCTTGAGCTTGAGCTTGAGCTAGCTAGCTAGCTAGCTTGAGCTTGAGCTTGAGCTTGAGCTAGCTAGCTTGAGCTTGAGCTAGCTAGCTAGCTTGAGCTTGAGCTTGAGCTAGCTAGCTTGAGCTTGAGCTTGAGCTAGCTAGCTTGAGCTTGAGCTTGAGCTAGCTAGCTTGAGCTTGAGCTTGAGCTAGCTAGCTTGAGCTTGAGCTTGAGCTAGCTAGCTAGCTAGCTTGAGCTTGAGCTAGCTAGCTTGAGCTTGAGCTAGCTAGCTAGCTTGAGATTGAGCTTGAGCTAGCTGGCTTGAGCTTGAGCTAGCTAGCTTGAGCTTGAGCTAGCTAGCTTGAGCTTGAGCTAGCTAGCTAGCTTGAACTTGAGCTAGCTAGCTAGCTTGAGCTTGAGCTTGAGCTAGCTAGCTAGCTTGAGCTTGAGCTTGAGCTAGCTGGCTTGAGCTTGAGCTAGCTAGCTTGAGCTTGAGCTAGCTAGCTTGAGCTTGAGCTAGCTAGCTAGCTTGAACTTGAGCTAGCTAGCTAGCTTGAGCTTGAGCTAGCTAGCTAGCTTGAGCTTGAGCTAGCTAGCTAGCTTGAGCTTGAGCTTGAGCTAGCTAGCTTGAGCTTGAGCTTGAGCTAGCTAGCTAGCTTGAGCTTGAGCTAGCTAGCTTGAGCTTGAGCTAGCTAGCTTGAGCTTGAGCTAGCTAGCTAGCTTGAGCTTGAGCTAGCTAGCTAGCTTGAACTTGAGCTAGCTAGCTAGCTTGAGCTTGAGCTAGCTAGCTAGCTTGAGCTAGCTAGCTAGCTTGAGCTTGAGCTTGAGCTAGCTAGCTTGAGCTTGAGCTAGCTAGCTAGCTTGAGCTTGAGCTAGCTAGCTAGCTTGAGCTTGAGCTAGCTAGCTAGCTTGAGCTTGAGCTTGAGCTAGCTAGCTTGAGCTTGAGCTTGAGCTAGCTAGCTAGCTTGAGCTTGAGCTAGCTAGCTTGAGCTTGAGCTAGCTAGCTTGAGCTTGAGCTAGCTAGCAAGCTTGTGCTTGAGCTAGCTAGCTAGCTTGAGCTTGAGCTTGAGCTAGCTAGCTTGAGCTTGAGCTAGCTAGCTTGAGCTTGAGCTAGCTAGCTTGAGCTTGAGCTAGCTAGCAAGCTTGTGCTTGAGCTAGCTAGCTAGCTTGAGCTTGAGCTTGAGCTAGCTGGCTTGAGCTTGAGCTAGCTAGCTTGAGCTTGAGCTAGCTAGCTTGAGCTTGACCTAGCTAGCTAGCTTGAACTTGAGCTAGCTAGCTAGCTTGAGCTTGAGCTAGCTAGCTAGCTTGAGCTTGAGCTAGCTAGCTAGCTTGAGCTTGAGCTTGAGCTAGCTAGCTTGAGCTTGAGCTTGAGCTAGCTAGCTAGCTTGAGCTTGAGCTAGCTAGCTTGAGCTTGAGCTAGCTAGCTTGAGCTTGAGCTAGCTAGCTAGCTTGAGCTTGAGCTAGCTAGCTAGCTTGAACTTGAGCTAGCTAGCTAGCTTGAGTTTGAGCTAGCTAGCTTGAGCTTGAGCTAGCTAGCTTGAGCTTGAGCTAGCTAGCTAGCTTGAACTTGAGCTAGCTAGCTAGCTTGAGCTTGAGCTAGCTAGCTAGCTTGAGCTTGAGCTAGCTAGCTAGCTTGAGCTTGAGCTTGAGCTAGCTAGCTTGAGCTTGAGCTTGAGCTAGCTAGCTAGCTTGAGCTTGAGCTAGCTAGCTTGAGCTTGAGCTAGCTAGCTTGAGCTTGAGCTAGCTAGCTAGCTTGAGCTTGAGCTAGCTAGCTAGCTTGAACTTGAGCTAGCTAGCTAGCTTGAGCTTGAGCTAGCTAGCTTGAGCTTGAGCTAGCTAGCTAGCTTGAGCTTGAGCTTGAGCTAGCTAGCTAGCTAGCTTGAGCTTGAGCTTGAGCTTGAGCTAGCTAGCTTGAGCTTGAGCTAGCTAGCTAGCTTGAGCTTGGGCTTGAGCTAGCTAGCTTGAGCTTGAGCTTGAGCTAGCTAGCTTGAGCTTGAGCTTGAGCTAGCTAGCTTGAGCTTGAGCTTGAGCTAGCTAGCTTGAGCTTGAGCTTGAGCTAGCTAGCTAGCTAGCTTGAGCTTGAGCTAGCTAGCTTGAGCTTGAGCTAGCTAGCTAGCTTGAGCTTGAGCTTGAGCTAGCTGGCTTGAGCTTGAGCTAGCTAGCTTGAGCTTGAGCTAGCTAGCTTGAGCTTGAGCTAGCTAGCTAGCTTGAACTTGAGCTAGCTAGCTAGCTTGAGCTTGAGCTTGAGCTTGAGCTAGCTAGCTAGCTTGAGCTTGAGCTTGAGCTAGCTGGCTTGAGCTTGAGCTAGCTAGCTTGAGCTTGAGCTAGCTAGCTTGAGCTTGAGCTAGCTAGCTAGCTTGAACTTGAGCTAGCTAGCTAGCTTGAGCTTGAGCTAGCTAGCTAGCTTGAGCTTGAGCTAGCTAGCTAGCTTGAGCTTGAGCTTGAGCTAGCTAGCTTGAGCTTGAGCTTGAGCTAGCTAGCTAGCTTGAGCTTGAGCTAGCTAGCTTGAGCTTGAGCTAGATAGCTTGAGCTTGAGCTAGCTAGCTAGCTTGAGCTTGAGCTAGCTAGCTAGCTTGAACTTGAGCTAGCTAGCTAGCTTGAGCTTGAGCTAGCTAGCTAGCTTGAGCTAGCTAGCTAGCTTGAGCTTGAGCTTGAGCTAGCTAGCTTGAGCTTGAGCTAGCTAGCTAGCTTGAGCTTGAGCTAGCTAGCTAGCTTGAGCTTGAGCTAGCTAGCTAGCTTGAGCTTGAGCTTGAGCTAGCTAGCTTGAGCTTGAGCTTGAGCTAGCTAGCTAGCTTGAGCTTGAGCTAGCTAGCTTGAGCTTGAGCTAGCTAGCTTGAGCTTGAGCTAGCTAGCAAGCTTGTGCTTGAGCTAGCTAGCTAGCTTGAGCTTGAGCTTGAGCTAGCTAGCTTGAGCTTGAGCTAGCTAGCTTGAGCTTGAGCTAGCTAGCTTGAGCTTGAGCTAGCTAGCAAGCTTGTGCTTGAGCTAGCTAGCTAGCTTGAGCTTGAGCTTGAGCTAGCTGGCTTGAGCTTGAGCTAGCTAGCTTGAGCTTGAGCTAGCTAGCTTGAGCTTGAGCTAGCTAGCTAGCTTGAACTTGAGCTAGCTAGCTAGCTTGAGCTTGAGCTAGCTAGCTAGCTTGAGCTTGAGCTAGCTAGCTAGCTTGAGCTTGAGCTTGAGCTAGCTAGCTTGAGCTTGAGCTTGAGCTAGCTAGCTAGCTTGAGCTTGAGCTAGCTAGCTTGAGCTTGAGCTAGCTAGCTTGAGCTTGAGCTAGCTAGCTAGCTTGAGCTTGAGCTAGCTAGCTAGCTTGAACTTGAGCTAGCTAGCTAGCTTGAGTTTGAGCTAGCTAGCTTGAGCTTGAGCTAGCTAGCTTGAGCTTGAGCTAGCTAGCTAGCTTGAACTTGAGCTAGCTAGCTAGCTTGAGCTTGAGCTAGCTAGCTAGCTTGAGCTTGAGCTAGCTAGCTAGCTTGAGCTTGAGCTTGAGCTAGCTAGCTTGAGCTTGAGCTTGAGCTAGCTAGCTAGCTTGAGCTTGAGCTAGCTAGCTTGAGCTTGAGCTAGCTAGCTTGAGCTTGAGCTAGCTAGCTAGCTTGAGCTTGAGCTAGCTAGCTAGCTTGAACTTGAGCTAGCTAGCTAGCTTGAGCTTGAGCTAGCTAGCTAGCTTGAGCTAGCTAGCTAGCTTGAGCTTGAGCTTGAGCTTGAGCTAGCTAGCTTGAGCTTGAGCTAGCTAGCTAGCTTGAGCTTGAGCTAGCTAGCTAGCTTGAGCTTGAGCTAGCTAGCTAGCTTGAGCTTGAGCTTGAGCTAGCTAGCTTGAGCTTGAGCTAGCTAGCTAGCTTGAGCTTGAGCTAGCTAGCTAGCTTGAGCTTGAGCTTGAGCTAGCTAGCTTGAGCTTGAGCTTGAGCTAGCTAGCTAGCTTGAGCTTGAGCTAGCTAGCTTGAGCTTGAGCTAGCTAGCTTGAGCTTGAGCTAGCTAGCTAGCTTGTGCTTGAGCTAGCTAGCTAGCTTGAGCTTGAGCTTGAGCTAGCTGGCTTGAGCTTGAGCTAGCTAGCTTGAGCTTGAGCTAGCTAGCTTGAGCTTGAGCTAGCTAGCTAGCTTGAACTTGAGCTAGCTAGCTAGCTTGAGCTTGAGCTAGCTAGCTAGCTTGAGCTTGAGCTAGCTAGCTAGCTTGAGCTTGAGCTTGAGCTAGCTAGCTTGAGCTTGAGCTTGAGCTAGCTAGCTAGCTTGAGCTTGAGCTAGCTAGCTTGAGCTTGAGCTAGCTAGCTTGAGCTTGAGCTAGCTAGCTAGCTTGAGCTTGAGCTAGCTAGCTAGCTTGAACTTGAGCTAGCTAGCTAGCTTGAGCTTGAGCTAGCTAGCTAGCTTGAGCTAGCTAGCTAGCTTGAGCTTGAGCTTGAGCTAGCTAGCTTGAGCTTGAGCTAGCTAGCTAGCTTGAGCTTGAGCTAGCTAGCTAGCTTGAGCTTGAGCCAGCTAGCTAGCTTGAGCTTGAGCTTGAGCTAGCTAGCTTGAGCTTGAGCTTGAGCTAGCTAGCTAGCTTGAGCTTGAGCTAGCTAGCTTGAGCTTGAGCTAGCTAGCTTGAGCTTGAGCTAGCTAGCAAGCTTGTGCTTGAGCTAGCTAGCTAGCTTGAGCTTGAGCTTGAGCTAGCTAGCTTGAGCTTGAGCTAGCTAGCTTGAGCTTGAGCTAGCTAGCTTGAGCTTGAGCTAGCTAGCAAGCTTGTGCTTGAGCTAGCTAGCTAGCTTGAGCTTGAGCTTGAGCTAGCTGGCTTGAGCTTGAGCTAGCTAGCTTGAGCTTGAGCTAGCTAGCTTGAGCTTGAGCTAGCTAGCTAGCTTGAACTTGAGCTAGCTAGCTAGCTTGAGCTTGAGCTAGCTAGCTAGCTTGAGCTTGAGCTAGCTAGCTAGCTTGAGCTTGAGCTTGAGCTAGCTAGCTTGAGCTTGAGCTTGAGCTAGCTAGCTAGCTGGAGCTTGAGCTAGCTAGCTTGAGCTTGAGCTAGCTAGCTTGAGCTTGAGCTAGCTAGCTAGCTTGAGCTTGAGCTAGCTAGCTAGCTTGAACTTGAGCTAGCTAGCTAGCTTGAGTTTGAGCTAGCTAGCTTGAGCTTGAGCTAGCTAGCTTGAGCTTGAGCTAGCTAGCTAGCTTGAACTTGAGCTAGCTAGCTAGCTTGAGCTTGAGCTAGCTAGCTAGCTTGAGCTTGAGCTAGCTAGCTAGCTTGAGCTTGAGCTTGAGCTAGCTAGCTTGAGCTTGAGCTTGAGCTAGCTAGCTAGCTTGAGCTTGAGCTAGCTAGCTTGAGCTTGAGCTAGCTAGCTTGAGCTTGAGCTAGCTAGCTAGCTTGAGCTTGAGCTAGCTAGCTAGCTTGAACTTGAGCTAGCTAGCTAGCTTGAGCTTGAGCTAGCTAGCTAGCTTGAGCTAGCTAGCTAGCTTGAGCTTGAGCTTGAGCTTGAGCTAGCTAGCTTGAGCTTGAGCTAGCTAGCTAGCTTGAGCTTGAGCTAGCTAGCCAGCTTGAGCTTGAGCTAGCTAGCTAGCTTGAGCTTGAGCTTGAGCTAGCTAGCTTGAGCTTGAGCTTGAGCTAGCTAGCTAGCTTGAGCTTGAGCTAGCTAGCTAGCTTGAGCTTGAGCTTGAGCTAGCTAGCTTGAGCTTGAGCTTGAGCTAGCTAGCTAGCTTGAGCTTGAGCTAGCTAGCTTGAGCTTGAGCTAGCTAGCTTGAGATTGAGCTAGCTAGCTAGCTTGTGCTTGAGCTAGCTAGCTAGCTTGAGCTTGAGCTTGAGCTAGCTGGCTTGAGCTTGAGCTAGCTAGCTTGAGCTTGAGCTAGCTAGCTTGAGCTTGAGCTAGCTAGCTAGCTTGAACTTGAGCTAGCTAGCTAGCTTGAGCTTGAGCTTGAGCTAGCTAGCTAGCTTGAGCTTGAGCTAGCTAGCTAGCTTGAGCTTGAGCTTGAGCTAGCTAGCTTGAGCTTGAGCTTGAGCTAGCTAGCTAGCTTGAGCTTGAGCTAGCTAGCTTGAGCTTGAGCTAGCTAGCTTGAGCTTGAGCTAGCTAGCTAGCTTGAGCTTGAGCTAGCTAGCTAGCTTGAACTTGAGCTAGCTAGCTAGCTTGAGCTTGAGCTAGCTAGCTAGCTTGAGAGCTAGCTAGCTAGCTTGAGCTTGAGCTTGAGCTTGAGCTAGCTAGCTTGAGCTTGAGCTAGCTAGCTAGCTTGAGCTTGAGCTAGCTAGCTAGCTTGAGCTTGAGCTAGCTAGCTAGCTTGAGCTTGAGCTTGAGCTAGCTAGCTTGAGCTTGAGCTTGAGCTAGCTAGCTAGCTTGAGCTTGAGCTAGCTAGCTTGAGCTTGAGCTAGCTAGCTTGAGCTTGAGCTAGCTAGCTAGCTTGAGCTTGAGCTAGCTAGCTAGCTTGAGCTTGAGCTAGCTGGCTTGAGCTTGAGCTAGATAGCTTGAGCTTGAGCTAGCTAGCTAGCTTGAGCTAGCTAGCTAGAGCTCGACCTATGAAAAGCTGCGCAAACACTTATTCTATAATAATTGCGAAAATTAAAAATTTCACAAGTGAAAAGCTGCATAAACAGTAATTCTATGTGTGGGGCATTATTAGGGGGAGGTGTCTTGTCAAAATATGGCTGGACTAAAGACCTCAACCCAGATAGGGTGGAAGGCCCTATGATCGGTCTGTTACTAATCGGTGACCGATAAAGACCTGACCAAGGCCTGTAGTAAGCTTGGTTAGGCATTACAGGAGATAACACTAAGACCGAGGGGTCTTAGAGAGCCCTCTAGCGGGGCGAATAGAGCTAGATCGAGCCTTGGGAAAGCTAGATCGAGCAGGACTGAAGCTAAAGGATAGACCGAGAGGTCTGTCTGGTCCTCCTAGAGAGGCCAAGAGAAAGTACGAGAAGCCAACTAAAGCTTGATCGGGCCTTCAGCAAGCACGACCGAGCTGTACCGGAGCTAACACTAAGACCGAGGGGTCTTAGAGAGCCCTCTAGCGGGGCGAATAGAGCTAGATCGAGCCTTGGGAAAGCTAGATCGAGCAGGACTGAAGCTAAACGATAGACCGAGAGGTCTGTCTGGTCCTCCTAGAGAGGCCAAGAGAAAAAACGAGAAGCTAACTAAAGCTTGATCGGGCCTTCAGCAAGCACGACCGAGCTGTACCGGAGCTAACACTAAGACCGAGGGGTCTTAGAGAGCCCTCTAGCGGGGCGAATAGAGCTTGATCAAGCCTTGGGCAAGCTAGATCGAGCAGGACTGAAGCTAAGCAAGAGACCGAGAGGTCTGTCTGGTCCTCCTAGAGAGGCCAAGAGAAAGTACGAGAAGCCAACTAAAGCTTGATCGGGCCTTCAGCAAGCACGACCGAGCTGTACCGGAGCTAACACTAAGACCGAGGGGTCTTAGAGAGCCCTCTAGCGGGGCGAATAGAGCTAGATCGAGCCTTGGGAAAGCTAGATCGAGCAGGACTGAAGCTAAACGATAGACCGAGAGGTCTGTCTGGTCCTCCTAGAGAGGCCAAGAGAAAGTACGAGAAGCTAACTAAAGCTTGATCGCGCCTTCAGCAAGCACGATTGAGCAAGACCGGAGCTAACACTAAGACCGAAGTGTCTTAGAGAGCCCTCTGGTGGGGCGAATAGAGCTAGATCGAGCCTTGGGAAAGCTAGATCGAGTAAGATTGAAGCTGAAAGAGTGTCAGAGGAGCAAATGAACCTCCAAAAAGTGAAAATCAAATTTTAGAAAAAACACAAGTTAAATACTGCATGGACAGTATTTCTATGTGTGGGGCATTATTAGGGGGAGGTGTCTTGTCAAAATATGGCTGGACTAAAGACCTCAACCCGGATAGGGTGGAAGGCCCCATGATCGGTCTGTTACTAATCGGTGACCGATAAAGACCTGACCAAGGCCTGTAGTAAGCTTGGTTAGGCATTACAGGAGTTAACACTAAGACCGAGGGGTCTTAGAGAGCCCTCTAGCGGGGCGAATAGAGCTAGATCGAGCCTTGGGAAAGCTAGATCGAGCAGGACTGAAGCTAAGCAAGAGACCGAAAGGTCTGTCTGGTCCTCCTAGAGAGGCCAAGAGAAAGTACGAGAAGCTAACTAAAGCTTGATCAGGCCTTCAGCAAGCACGACCGAGCTGTACCGGAGCTAACACTAAGACCGAGGGGTCTTAGAGAGCCCTCTAGCAGGGCGAATAGATCTAGATCGAGCCTTGGGAAAGCTAGATCGAGCAGGACTGAAGCTAAACGATAGACCGAGAGGTCTGTCTGGTCCTCCTAGAGAGGCCAAGAGAAAGTACGAGAAGCTAACTAAAGCTTGATCGGGCCTTCAGCAAGCACGACCGAGCTGTACCGGAGCTAACACTAAGACCGAGGGGTCTTAGAGAGCCCTCTAGCAGGGCGAATAGAGCTAGATCGAGCCTTGGGAAAGCTAGATCAAGCAGGACTGAAGCTAAACGATAGACCGAGAGGTCTGTCTGGTCCTCCTATAGAGGCCAAGAGAAAGTACGAGAATCTAACTAAAGCTTGATCGGGCCTTCAGCAAGCACGACCGAGCTGTACCGGAGCTAACACTAAGACCGAGGGGTCTTAGAGAGCCCTCTAGCAGGGCGAATAGAGCTAGATCGAGCCTTGGGAAAGCTAGATCGAGCAGGACTGAAGCTAAACGATAGACCGAGAGGTCTGTCTGGTCCTCCTAGAGAGGCCAAGAGGAAGTACGAGAAGCTAACTAAAGCTTGATCGCGCCTTCAGCAAGCACGATTGAGCAAGACCGGAGCTAACACTAAGACCGAAGTGTCTTAGAGAGCCCTCTAGTGGGGCGAATAGAGCTAGATCGAGCCTTGGGAAAGCTAGATCGAGTAAGATTGAAGCTGAAAGAGTGTCAGAGGAGCAAATGAACCTCCAAAAAGTGAAAATCAAATTTTAGAAAAAAACACAAGTTAAATACTGCATGGACAGTAATTCTATGTGTGGGGCATTATTAGGGAGAGGTGTCTTGTCAAAATATGGCTGGACTAAAGACCTCAACCCGGATAGGGTGGAAGGCCCTATGATTGGTCTGTTACTAATCGGTGACCGATAAAGACCTGACCAAGGCCTGTAGTAAGCTTGGTTAGGCATTACAGAAGATAACACTAAGACCGAGGGGTCTTAGAGAGCCCTCTAGCGGGGCGAATAGAGCTTGATCAAGCCTTGGGCAAGCTAGATCGAGCAGGACTGAAGCTAAACGATAGACCGAGAGGTCTGTCTGGTCCTCCTAGAGAGGCCAAGAGAAAGTACGAGAATCTAACTAAAGCTGGGTCGGGCCTTCAGCAAGCACGACCGAGCAGTACCGGAGCTAACACTAAGACCGAGGGGTCTTAGAGAGCCCTCTAGTGGGGCGAATAGAGCTAGATCGAGCCTTGGGAAAGCTAGATCGAGCAGGACTGAAGCTAAACGATAAACCGAAAGGTCTGACGGGTCCTCATAAGAGGCATGGAGAAAGATCTGATACTAAAGTACCTCTCGGAAGTAATAAAATATGCCTGATGAAGCCGGGTATGATGTTTGTTGTTTGATGGCATTCATCGATTAGGTCTGGTGGATTCCCCATTACTCCGAGTGGTACTAGTAGAGGCTCCTACAGGGGTGAGCAAAGCGAGATCAAGCCTTAGGCAAGCTAGATCGAGCAGAACTGAAGCTGAAAAGCAAAATAAATGACAGGTCTGTCCAAATCAATAAACTTGAAATCCAGTGTGGTCACCACGGGTCACGAGGTGAATTCCTAGCGATTGTCTGCTGAACGTATAGGAAGGCCCGAAACGAACGATAATTTCATTGCACAGTGGAGATACTATACGTTCAGGAGTAGCATACATCGGGTTTGATCTATGATCATGTCTGGTCTCCGAGGATCCACCGGGTTACCAACTGGCACCGCTGTACTGGGTGTAAAACTGGGCCACCTGAAGTCCCGGGTGTAAAACTAGGTGCCTCTGTGCCAAAGTAGCGGCTTGCGTAGTGCATTATGCCTCCGGCTTGCGAAATGGTTATAAGCAATAACAACAGGACGCCGCGGGGTGTTCACTTAAAGGAGTAACGTTCTCTCAAGGGAGGGGATCTAAAAATCTTGATAAAACATTTATTCTATGCAAAATTTGTGCGCAAATTTTGCAAAGTAAAAAGCTGCACTGTAGCAAATTCTATGTGTGTAGCATTATTAGGGAAGTGTTGTTTGATGGCACCTCTCTACTTGATGCACCAAAGAACTACCTTGATGGCTCATGACCGCTGGTAATCTGTCGTCGCTAGTAGTTCGGAACTGAGAACAAATATGTTCGCAAATTACAACAATTATACAGCATATTGCTGAATAAAGCAGAACCGAATAATACTCAGTGACTTTACACCAAGACTGACTAATGTCTGGATTGTATCGTCCTACTCGAGTAAGGCGAAGAAAAGCTAGAAAGATACGCTTTTCACAAAGCAGGCTTAATGCATGCAAACCAAGGAGGAAGGAGTGATGCCCCTCCTTATAATAAGCAGAACCAAATAAAGAACAGACAGCATCATCTGTACAGTGACCAAGAAGAGGTGAAACTTCTGTATGTGAAAAGGCAATTTGAGCGAGATTTATTAGCAGACTAGTATTATGTTGTTTCTAGTAGGCGAAAGCCGAAACATCAACATGTGAAAATCTGATATTAAATCCTCAATCATTTTCCCTAGTATTATACAGCTATGAGTAACCTTAATTGGACACGGCAATTATTGCTGACCGGTGAAACTTTCGCATGGGAAAGACACACACACTTCTTGACAAAGCAATAAGTATTATGCTGTTTCTAGTACGCGAAAGCAGAAACATCAGCATGTGAAAGTTGTGAAGTTGAAGAATTTTTGTGTTGAGTACGATGTTGTTACTAGTAACCATGTCGACAGCTGAGAACTGTTCTCTAACCAATAGAAGGTGAAACTTCTGTATGTGAAAAGGCAATTTGAGCGAGATTTCTTAGCAGACTAGTATTATGTTGTTTCTAGTAGGCGAAAGCCGAAACATCAACATGTGAAAATCTGATATTAAATCCTCAATCATTTTCCCTAGTATTATACAGCTACTAGTAGCCGTAATTGGTCAGGGAAACATTGTTGACCGGTGAAACTTCACATGGGAAAGACACACAAATTACTTGACAAAAACAATAAGTATTATGCTGTTTCTAGTATGCGAAAGCAGAAACATCAGCATGTGAAAGTTGTGAAGTTGAAAAGTTTTTGTGTTGAGTACGGTGTTGTTACTAGTAACCATGTCGACAGCTGGAAAGCTGTTCTCTAACCAATAAAAGGTAAAACTTCTGTATCTGAAGAGGCGGCGTGATTGAGATTTTTAACAGACTAGTATTATGTTGTTTCTAGTAGGCGAGAGCCGAAACATCGACATGTGAACATCTGGTTTTTAAATCATGAGTCAATTCTCCCTAGTATGATACAGTTGTTAGCCGGTATTGGTAACAGTAGAACAGAGATTTGGAGGGCAAAACCTGCTCATGGGAAATGCTCACAGAGCGCTATCTACCAGTACACATAGTATTATGCTGTTTCTAGTACGCGCGAGCCGAAACATCAGCATGTGAAATGTGTAATCGTGGGTAACTCTAAGTGTGTAGAGTACTGTGTAGTAACTAGTAGCCATGCCAAAGCATGCATTGAAACTCTTCGTGATTTAAAAAGCTCAAAGCAAGATTGACGAGGCCGCAAGGCTATGTCTTTCTAAATTCGAACAAATCGAAAGATTGTTCAAAGTACAATTAAACTGATTGATCCTGTCAGTTGCCATATGCTTGTCTGAAAGACTAAGCCATGCATGTGCAAGCGAAGCTTGAAAAAGTGGAACCGCGAATGGCTCATTAAATCAGTTACTATCTATTAGTTGATTTGCAAGCTAAATGAATAACTGCGGTAACCCTGCAGCTAATGCATGCTGATTGTCCGACACTGTCGGAGACTTTTACAAGACTACACCGGGTGATTTTGCTAAGTACAGACACATCCCGTGATGAGTCCTAGTAACTGAAAGATCCCAGATAGCTTCGGCTTGGGGACGGAACTTCCGAATTTCTGACCTATCAACCTATGATGGTAGTGTAACGGACTACCATGGTTGTGACGGGTAACGGGGAATCAGGGTTCGATTCCGGAGAGGGAGCCTTAGAAACGGCTACCACATCCAAGGAAGGCAGCAGGCACGCAAATTACCCACTCTCCGCACGAGGAGGTAGTGACTAGAAATAATGATATGAACCTTTATGGTTTGTAATCAGAATGGAATGGACTTAAAAGCTCCATTGATGAACGAGTAGAGGGCAAGTCTGGTGCCAGCAGCCGCGGTAATACCAGCCTCTACAAGCGTATGCAATAGTTGCTGCGTTTAAAAAGCTCATAGTTGGATCTGTTTGAGTAGAACGGCAACATGGTCTTCAGTTAAATCTGTTGACTCGTTCCGCTCATCCTTCGCATCGAAGAAATAGTTTGCACTTAAATGTGACGAACTGTAGAAACGGTGTTTTCACCCTGAGAAAATTAGAGTGTTCAAAGCATCCTTTGGGATCGAATAATAAAGCATGGAATAATGGAGAATGACCCGCTACTCGATTGATGCCGGTTGGCTGAGTGCGGTAATGATTGAAAGGAACAGACGGGGGCATTTGTATTGCTACGTTAGAGGTGAAATTCTTGGATCGTGGCAAGACAAACTACTGCGAAAGCATTTGCCAAGAATGTTTTCATTAATCAAGAACGAAAGTCAGAGTATTGAAGAGGATTAGATACCCTCGTAATTCTGACCATAAACTATACCAACCTACAATTTGTCAAAGTCGATCTTGACTTGGCAAGAGATTAACCGGGAAACCAAAGTTTATTGGTTCCGGGGGAAGTATGGTTGCAAAATCGAAACTTAAAGGAATTGACGGAAGGGCACCACCAGGAGTGGAGCCTGCGGCTTAATTTGACTCAACACGGGAAAACTCACCCGGTCCAGACATCTTAAGGATTGACAGATTGAATATCTTTCATGATTATATGGGCGGTGGTGCATGGCCGTTCTTAGTTAGTGGAGTGATCTGTCTGGTTAATTCCGATAACGAACGAGATCTTCTCCATCTAAATAATGAAATTCACTATATGTGAATTCAAACACTTCTTAGAGGAACTATGCGGAATTAAATACCGCAGATGAAGTGAGGCTATAACAGGTCTGTGATGCCCTTAGATGTTCTGGACTGCACGCGCGCTACACTGTGTACTTTTAGATTGAGTACTCAGCCCTTGGTCCGAAATGGACTGGGCAATCAGAGAAAAGTACAGCGCTTCAAGGGGATCGTCTGTTGTAACTTGCAGACGTGAACCAGGAATTCCTGGTACTTATGAGTCAACAACTCATAGGGATTACGTCCCTGCCCTTTGTACACACCGCCCGTCGCTACTACTGATTGGATAGTTAAGCAAGAATTGCAAATTCCTACTGTTGGGACTTCGGTCTCCGGCAACGGGATGAAGCGGATCGAGCTTAATTGTCTAGAGGAAGTAAAAGTCGTAACAAGGTTTCCGTAGGGGAACCTGCGGAAGGATCAGTGATTGATTCCTTCGGGCATGGCTGCTGGTAGAGGCCATGTCTGTAGTGCGCATGACGCTCTGTCGCTAGAGATTGCTTGGCAACCAATCTCGAATTATGTATCGAGCTCAAAAACTACTTGTGTGGATACATAGTTCAGCAGTCATGGCAAGGGACTGCTTAAAGGGAGACTAGTTAGCAAAAGCAGCCTAGCAGAACTGCAGCTATCTAGATCTCAGAAGCTGGGTTATAGAAGCCCAGCTATAGACTTGTGAATGAGAAAGGCCTAAAAAGGTCCACAAGTCGCGTGGTTAGAACCGACACGCAAAAATCCCAGCGAGTGACAGAGCGTTGCGCTGTTCAGTGGGAAAGAGTTGAGCTACTCGGGGCGCCCACTGAACTTGCTCCGAGCCAAAGGCTCGAAAAAACACAGCTTAGCCTCAGATCCTTTACATAGAAGGCTAGCTAAAATAAACTTACCTTGGACGAGGGTAAAGTTTAGTCAGTTCTTAGGGGAGAGTAATCCACAGCTTCTCGCCCTCTGAACATTCTCCCAGATATGTAGGTCTGGGAGAGTCTCCTCCTGTTCTTCGGAATCTGGAGGTAGACAAAGACAGTACGATACGATCTTGCATCGGGATGACTAACCGATAATGATCATAATCTGACAATTTTTCCGGCTTGAGGCACCGGAGTCAGATTAAAGACACATACTGAACTAAAGGCGTATGTGCAAAGCTTGTCGGAGTGTAGAGAGTCAAGCTGAGTTGACTCGTCACGTGGTGATGACAACAGCCATGTGCAAAACACTCACAACTTTATCGTCTATGTGGAAAAGGTTGCTAACAGCGCTCTCTATGAGAGGCCCTCGCATATAACTATACGAGGAAAAGGCGATAGAGTTGTTTGAATGTGGGGCAGGTTCATCGACAAGCTAAGTTGATCACATTCTTGTTGTGGCATCCTACTAGAATTGGTCACGGTCTGCACCAACTCTCCCCAAGTTGGCCAGACTTAAAACTAGAAATAAGGTTTGCAGCTATGTGAACCTAGAAACTGTAAAGGAGTTGAAAGAACTTAAAGGAATTGAAAGAGGCCTTGAGGTATATCCTCTTGGTAAAGACCCACAAAAGCTCACAAAAGTGGCTTCGAAGGGCAAAACTGGTTCATCCAAAACAATTGGAGAGCTTAAAGCAGAACCAATTCGAATGAAACACTATTGGTGAAACTTCATCATGAGAACGTCACAAGCTGATCACGCTCTATGATATGACTAGTATTATGTTGCTTCTAGTAGGCTAAGCGCAAGCCGAAACATCAACATGTGAAAGTCGTAGAATTTTGCAATCAAACTGTGGCTAGTACTGTGATGTTTACTAGTAACCTGGTGTTCCGTCATATGGCCAAGAGAGCATTTGAAGGCGAAACTTCTGCATGGGAAAGCTGCATCATGATCAAAATTTTATATCGAGTATTATGTTGACGTTAGTAGGCCTTGGCCGAAAACGCAGCATGTGAAAGGTATAGATAAAAGTTATTGTTGCAGTCAGTACTGTGTAGTTACTAGTAGCTGGATTTAAGCTCAAAATGAGACACTGTTGGTGAAACTTCATCATGAGAATGTCACAAGCTGATCAAGCTCTATGATATGACTAGTATTATGTTGCTTCTAGTAGGCTAAGCGCAAGCCGAAACATCAACATGTGAAAGTCGTAGAATTTTGCGATCAAATTGTGGCTAGTACTGTGATGTTACTAGTAACCTTGTGTTACGTCATATGGCCAAGAGAGCATTTGAAGGCGAAACTTCTGCATGGGGAAGCTGCATCATGAACAAAAGTTTATATCGAGTATTATGTTGACATTAGTAGGCCCTGGCCGAAAGCGCAGCATGTGAAAAGGTATAGATAAAAGTTATCGTTGCAGTCAGTACTGTGTAGTTACTAGTAGCTGGATTTAAGCTCGAAATGAGACACTGTTGGTGAAACTTCATCATGAGAACGTCACAAGCTGATCACGCTCCATGATATGACTAGTATTATGTTGCTTCTAGTAGGCTAAGCGCAAGCCGAAACATCAACATGTGAAAGTCGTAGAATTTTGCGATCAAATTGTGGCTAGTACTGTGATGTTACTAGTAACCTTGTGTTACGTCATATGGCCAAGAGAGCATTTGAAGGCGAAACTTCTGCATGGGGAAGCTGCATCATGAACAAAAGTTTATATCGAGTATTATGTTGACGTTAGTAGGCCCTGGCCGAAAGCGCAGCATGTGAAAGGTATAGATAAAAGTTAGCGTTGCAGTCAGTACTGTGTAGTTACTAGTAGCTGGATTTAAGCTCGAAATGAGACACTGTTGGTGAAACTTCATCATGAGAACGTCACAAGCTGATCACGCTCTATGATATGACTAGTATTATGTTGCTTCTAGTAGGCTAAGCGCAAGCCGAAACATCAACATGTGAAAGTCGTAGAATTTTGCAATCAAACTGTGGCTAGTACTGTGATGTTACTAGTAACCTTTTCTTACGTCATATGGCCAAGAGAGCATTTGAAGGCGAAACTTCTGCATGGGGAAGCTGCATCATGAACAAAAGTTTATATCGAGTATTATGTTGACGTTAGTAGGCCCTGGCCGAAAGCGCAGCATGTGAAAGGTATAGATAAAAGTTATCGTTGCAGTCAGTACTGTGTAGTTACTAGTAGCTGGATTTAAGCTCGAAGTGAGACACTGTTGGTGAAACTTCATCATGAGAACGTCACAAGCTGATCACGCTCTATGATATGACTAGTATTATGTTGCTTATAGTAGGCTAAGCGCAAGCCGAAACATCAACATGTGAAAGTCGTAGAATTTTGCGATCAAATTGTGGCTAGTACTGTGATGTTACTAGTAACCTTGTGTTACGTCATATGGCCAAGAGAGCATTTGAAGGCGAAACTTCTGCATGGGGAAGCTGCATCATGAACAAAAGTTTATATCGAGTATTATGTTGACGTTAGTAGGCCCTGGCCGAAAGCGCAGCATGTGAAAGGTATAGATAAAAGTTAGCGTTGCAGTCAGTACTGTGTAGTTACTAGTAGCTGGATTTAAGCTCGAAATGAGACACTGTTGGTGAAACTTCATCATGAGAACGTCACAAGCTGATCACGCTCTATGATATGACTAGTATTATGTTGCTTCTAGTAGGCTAAGCGCAAGCCGAAACATCAACATGTGAAAGTCGTAGAATTTTGCAATCAAACTGTGGCTAGTACTGTGATGTTACTAGTAACCTTTTCTTACGTCATATGGCCAAGAGAGCATTTGAAGGCGAAACTTCTGCATGGGGAAGCTGCATCATGAACAAAAGTTTATATCGAGTATTATGTTGACGTTAGTAGGCCCTGGCCGAAAGCGCAGCATGTGAAAGGTATAGATAAAAGTTATCGTTGCAGTCAGTACTGTGTAGTTACTAGTAGCTGGATTTAAGCTCGAAGTGAGACACTGTTGGTGAAACTTCATCATGAGAAACGTCACAAGCTGATCACGCTCTATGATATGACTAGTATTATGTTGCTTATAGTAGGCTAAGCGCAAGCCGAAACATCAACATGTGAAAGTCGTAGAATTTTGCGATCAAACTGTGGCTAGTACTTTGATGATGCTTGTAGCCAACCGAATTGGTTGAAAAGCCCAATAAGTAAGCTAACTTGGGAGAGCTTGTTGGAAACCAAATGCTACTAGATTGGTCCAAATACATCCTTCAACAGGGGATCACTTGGCTCGCTTTACGAAGAGGAGCACAGCTATATGTGTTAATTCGGTATGAATCGCAAGATTTGTTTACCGACCTCTCTAACGCAAAAGGCGGTCTCGGCTTCGGCTGTTGACTGCGTCCGATTCAGGGTTATATAACTCTCGATTGAACACATTGATGTTCTATTGTTGGTGCTTCCAATAAAATTGGAACACTTAAAGCAGAACCGATTCAAATAATAGCATTCTGATCAATGATTGCATTCCTTGATCAAGAACTGCTGGAGTCATTGTGATGGCGAATTTTCTTCATAAGAAAATTGCAAAGAGACGGAACTTAATGAGACTAGTATTATGTTGTTTCTAGTAAGCGGAAGCTGAAACAGCAACATGTGAAAATCAAGTTTTGTTCAATGATCTCGAGGCGATAAGTACTATGAAGCAACTAGTAGCCTAAGCATGACTCAGATTTGAGACAGTCAAAAAGACTGGCGAAACTTCTTCACATGAAAGTTACATAGAGAACTACAAATGTATACAGCGAGTATTATGTTGTTTCTAGTAGGCGAAAGCTGAAAACATCAACATGTGAAAGTTGTCTGCAAACTGTAGAACGATATGTGATTAGTACTGTGCTGTTACTAGTAGCCAGTCCTGACTGTAGAAGCCAAGACAAAGGGAAACTAATGCATCTGAAAAGGACAAGTTATGGAAAGGTATGCACGATAAGTATTATGTTGTTTCTAGTAAGCGGCAGCTGAAACATCAACATGTGAACGTCGTTGTGTACAGTAACCTAGAACTATATAGTCCTTAGTAACGTGCATTTACTAGTACCTGTAATTGGTATTCAGACTCAGGCAGTTTGGAATAGTTTGGCAAAGATGCACCAGAGAAAACTGGGATTTGATACAGAAATTGTTGAATACAAGTATTATGCTGCTTCTAGTAGGTTGAATCCGAAACATCAGCATGTGAAAATTGAAAACATTTCTGGTTCGAATTGTCACAAGTATTTGGTGATCTGAGTAGCCAAACTCACTACAACGCCAATTGAAGGCAAAAATTCTCAACGGGAAAAGCTATTCTCATTGAATGAGCTAACAAGACGAGTATTATGTTGCTTCTAGTAGGCGAAAGCCAAAACATCAACATGTGAAAGTCTTGCTGAACAAATTTAATGTTGTTGAGCTCAGTACCGTGTGAATTAGTAGCCATAATTGGCGAGCGAAAATTGAACTGGCGAAACTTCGTCTTTGGAAAATTGCAGATGCCGAGCACTTATTTTGCAACGAGTATTATGTTGACTGTAGTAAGCGAAAGCCGAAACAGCAACATGTGAAAGCTGTTGAAATTTGTGGTCATTTTGCAATAAGTACAAGGAGTGTAACTAGTAGCCAGGTCAAAATTTGGGATAAGAATGAGCAAAAATTCTGCATGAGAACAGTTGAAATTATGAAACTAAATTACAAAGACTAGTATTATGTTGTTTCGAGTACGCGAAAGCGGAAACATCAACATGTGAACGTTTGTAACGAAGTTTCGTTAATTTTCAGCCTAGTACTGAGCAAGAACGAGTAGCCTCATCTCCAATCCCACGCAAAATGTAGTGAAATATGTGAGTGAACCTTATTCACGGTGAGGGTTTCCCGAGGTCTGTATTGCAGCGAGTATTATGTTGCTTCTAGTAAGCGAAAGCTGAAACAACAACATTTGAAAGTTGGAATTAATGACTGAATGGAAACTTCGACCTGTGTTTGATAGTAGTAGCGAACAAAACTGCTGAATCGGTTTCTGTCTCATATTGGTCAGTGAACCAATTAAGAGACAATCAACTACATAACCTGAATTGGGCGAGAGAACCCCCTTAACTTAAGCATATCAGTAAGGGGAGGAAAAGAAAATCAACTGAGAATCCCTTAGTAATGGCGAATGAACAGGGAAAAGCTCATCGGGAAGAGAAATGGCAACATTTCTCGGTGTCCGGTATGGTTTGATGCTAGACTGGTGAATTTGTCCTGATGTCTACTGGAAAGTAGCATCAAAGAAGGTGAAAAT